>NW_018736088.1:0-27916 GCF_002204515.2 Aedes aegypti
GGGAAGGAGAAAAGGAAGTAAACAAGACAGGCATTTCATATGAAAATATAATGTTTTCAGTCCCTTGTACCGCGACTAATCACTAATAACAGCGCGCTGCGTATTCAAAGATTATCTGATAGATGCGTAATGTTTCAAACATGATTCTATATTGCTAAGAGTCGAGCCGCGTCGCGATTTGGTTGTGCACCATCTGGTTTGGTGACGATCTGACAATAGCATCCTGCATTCTACATGATTCGGCCCTGCCTATTTCAGGCGTGTGTGGCAGCGTTACTTCTCAAATGACGTTTCTCTATCCGCACGGCAGCTGGCTGAAAAAATATGTCGCTGCTAAGTGGGGTCACGCCAAATTTTTCAAAAATTTGGTGCAAAAATGGTCAAATTAGGGCCCCCGACTATGCCTATGACCTGCAGGGGAATATGAGGGTGCAGGATATACAAAAATATGGGTATATTTCTTGTTTATATGCTTTAAATGAGAGGGTGAAAAAATCATTCATTTCAATACATTGATCCATATACGCAGACGTTACGTATTCAATTTTTGAACCAGTTAGTGGAAAATTGGGGAAAACCCTTGGGAAAACCGTTCATATTTTCAATTTATCACCTGAATCCAGTTAGTTACCCTTTATTTAGTAATTGAAAATATTTTGCAAATTTATATCCAGCCCAGTCGTTCAATATTTATGCACATTTCCACGGTACGAAAGTATCAAATTTTCCGGGAAAATCGAGAACTGATTTTCCGGAAAATACCTCAGTGACAATGTTTGAGATCATTTAAACCATTCTGAGTAGAAAAAAGTATATGTCATCGCTTTGAATTTCTTGAAAATCACGTAAATACCTAATTGGTGGAAAAATTTTCCCGACTTTGCTTGCTTTGCCGAAGTAAGCTGGAAAAACCAAGGAAAATTCTGGAAAAGTTTTTTCCACGATTTGAAGGAAACATGATCCCTCGTAGCGTGAAAGGTTTTATATGACCCAATTCGGCCAGGTTTAAGCAGCCCAATGGTCTAAAGTCAGCATAACGCTTTCGCTCCCATACAAATATCAAATCGCTCAAACCCATTAGACGATCGCCTTAACGGACGAGAATTCACCATGTCATCGACTTCTGATAATATCGTCAACAATATCTCGTCACTTAATTTGCCGCCATCGTGTAAAGCCTTTAGTGCCTCCTTTGCCGACCTCACTAACCGTTCCCATACACCACCCATGTGTGGTGCTGCTGGAGGATTAAAGTTCCAACGGGTCCTAGCGTCGGTAAAGATGTCCGCACATTCCATTTCTATACAACGAATTTCCTGGATGAATTCCTTACTCGCCGCTTGAAAATTAGTTCCGTTGTCGGAAAAAATCTCCAACGGAGTGCCGCTTCTGCAAATGAAACGCCTGATTGCCATGGCGCATGATTGGCTGCTCAAGCTATAGAGCTTCGTGACATTTGAACTCACGAACATTCGCATACGCTCGTCATACACAGTTTGTTTTTGTTTTCCTCAACGAAACTTGCACACACTTTCCAGACTAGTCAAAATGCATATGGAAATACTACCCAATTTGAAATATCTACACCCAGCTTCTGGGTGTTTTTCGAGACAGAGTGCATATTGTTTTAGGGGCCCAGATAGCCGTAGCGGTAAACGCGCAGCTATTCAGCAAGACCAAGCTGAAGGTCGTGGGTTCGAATCCCACCGGTCGAGGATCTTTTCGGGTTGGAAATTTTCTCGACTTCCCAGGGCATAGAGTATCTTCGTACCTGCCACACGATATACGCATGCAAAAATGGTCATTGGCACAGCAAGCTCTCAGTTAATAACTGTGGAAGTGCTCATAAGAACAAGCTGAGAAGCAGGCTCTGTCCCAGTGGGGACGTAATGCCAGAAAGAAGAAGAAGAAGCATATTGTTTTCCTCTAAGTTTCACAAACACTTCTACACTAGGGCACTTATACAATTGAGCGTGATAACCACTATAGGCTATTTCCATATGGATCACCCGAGTCACAAGGCATGTGAATAGACACACCCATCTTTTTTTCTGAGCGACGTCCTACAGTGACGACTACTGGGCCGAAGTAGTCAACTCCTACATAACTAAATGGTCGTAATTGGGGGGTTAGACGCTGCACCGGTAAAGGAGCCATCCTAGGCGCCACAAGAATACGTTTATGTATTTTGCACCAATTACAGTCCTTAATCACCTGCAATACAGCCGCGCGAATATTTTGAACATAGAAACGCTGTCGCAGCTCGTTCACTACCGTCTCACGGTTGGCGTGACCGAATTTCGCATGATAGTGTAGTAGTAGTTTCGCTGTAACGTCGTGGCCCTTCGGTAGTACAATTGGGAAACGCTGTTCGAAAGGGATGAAATCCGCGTGGGCTGCACGGCCTTCCATCCGGATCACGCCATTCGCATCTAGAAATGGAGCCAATCTAAAGAGCGGGCTGGAGCGTTCAATAAGGTGCAATTTCGATTGAGGTAGTCTGTTGTTCTTCAATAACGTTTTCATTTCGTCGGGGAATCCTTCTTGCTGTGCTGCTTTCCATAGAAAGTTTTCCGCCATCTGGTATTCTTCGCGCTTGAGAGGTGATTTGATTGATGAAAACGTTCGTTTTAGCAACTTCACCAACTTGGGCGAGGCTTGCAGTGTTTCTATTGGCTGTTTCTTCATCCTTTTGTGACAATTAGAAATGAAACGAAACACACAGGCCATGCTTCTTACCAATATGGTCCAACGCGAGAATCGCGTGGTGTCCATTAGAACCTTGTGAAACGAAACTTCGTGGAACAGATGATATGCTCGCAGTTCTTCTACTACGCCAGGGGGTGGCAAATCTCGTTGAGAGTACTCTTGATCTAATCGATAAAGAATGTCAGGGCCTCGTACCCACTCGCTTTCCGTCGCCAACGGTGGTCCATTTCCCACCCATTTCGTTAAAATATTGGCTATATTGTGCTTCGTAGCCACCCAGCTCCATTGCTTTGGATTGGTGATGGTCAAAATTTCCCCGATGCGATATGCGACAAACTGTTTGTATATCCTATGGTCGGAGCGGATCCATGAAAGTACTGTAGCTGAATCGATATGGTAGAACACTCTTTGCACCTGTACAGAGTGGTTCGACTTCACAAAGGCGGCTAATCTAACTCTAAGTACCGCAGCAAGGAGTTCCATTCTCGGTATGGACATGTATTGCAACGGAGCTACCTTTGAATTTGCTGAAACCAGTGCCACTCTCGGTTCTCCTTTCACCAATACACGAAAATAAGCGACACATCCATAAGCTTCTTCGCTTGCATCTGCAAACACGTGTAATTCGAGGTCCTGGTAGTCTGATGCCTTCACGTCGGCGAAGTAACATCGCGGAATTTCCATGGCTTGAAGACTTGGCAGTAGTGCAATCCAACGGTACCACTTCTTCGCGGAGTGCTCATCAATTATCTCGTCCCACGAACAACCATTCCTCCAAAGATCTTGAACGATGATTTTTCCGTGCACGGTGAAAGGCGCCCACAGGGCGAGCGGGTCAAAAAAAACTCATGACAACGCTCAACAATACTCGTTTGGTGGGCAGCTTACTTTCGGTCAAATATACTTGCAGATCGTCGCGCAGAGCCGTAGTACACACAAAGACATCCTTTACTGTATCCCAAGACATACCCAGAATTCTTTCCATACTATTGCTGCTGGACTTGTCGCTAGCGAAATGAACGATGTGGTTCTCCGGTTTTCTACCGAAGTGTTGTTGAAATTCTTCACTGTTGGACACCCAATTTCGGATGTGAAAACCGGCATTGGAGTGGATGTATGTAACCTCCTCTGCTCGTTTGATAGCCTCGCTCACAGTGAACGTGGAATCTAAATAATCGTCCACGTAATGTTTATTAATTACACTGCGGAACACGATTTTGTCTCAAGCATCAAAATACCGCTATTTACTTAATTAAGGGTTGCTGAATCCATTGTCATTTACAGAAATATCATAGCATGTCTAGTTTTTGAGATATTGTCTGTTGAAAATACTAAATTTGACTATTTCAGCCAACTTGCATGCAAGTTTCTCAGCTTGTATGGCAATTTATTTGCTTAATTTTCCTCAGAACTCAAACTTCATGTGTATAACAATATTTATTAACAAAGTTCGTAATACTTCCGATGCTCAAAAGTTATTTTTTGTTGGTTTAGAAAAGTATTGTATTTTGCCATATAAGAGAGACGAAGAATTTCGTATGGAGACTGCAAGCATATTGAAAAAATCGATTTTACTTCAATTTGATCATGCAATTTCAATCAAATTATATCTGGAATGAAAGTTAAAGTCCTATTTTGCATGCTTTATCGATAAGATCATAATATTTTTCGATAAGTCATTGTTTAAATTTTTGTGAACATTGATGAAACCTGTGTTTTTTACAACTTTAGCGACCTGTAGCTAAAAATTGTGACGTGCTGGAGCATTTCTGTGAACGGCATCAGATTCAGCAACCTCAAATCTACTAGAGACACATTATTTAATTCTTGAGACACGCAAAAATGTCATTTTTGTTACGCTGTGTAATTGCATCCACAGCGTCCGGATATTCCTCCGCATAGTCCTGAGCGTTTCGATCTTTAATAATTTGTGCTGAGCATGGTGAACTGGTTGTGCCAAAGGTGGCGACGTCCATGACGTAGGTTATGGGAGGACCTGATGCGTTCGGACGATATAGAAACCTTTGTGCTGACTTGTCACTTGACCGTATTCGCAGCTGGTGATACATTTCCGCTATATCGCCACCGAAAGCGATGGGACGTTCTCGGAACGGACACAACACAGACGGCAAACTGGATAGAAGGTCGGGCCCTTTGAGCAATTCAGAGTTGAGTGACTTTCCCTGAACGGACGCGGCTGCGTCCCATACAAGCCGGACTTTGCCCGGCTTTTCTTGGGTTGAGTACCACATTTAAAGGGAGATATCAGACCTTTCCAGGTTCAGCTTCAATCAGTTCAGTGTTCGTAGCGATGTGAGCGTAGTCTTTGTGTTGGTATTCTTCAATTTGCCTCTCTACATTCTGTTTCAGCTCCAATTTTTTCTCCAATCTCCGCTCCAGGCTCTTCACGCGTTTTAGCGCCATGGGGAAGCTATCTGGTAGCTGTGGGTCATCGCTTCGCCACAGAAGCCCCGTCTCGAAGCGCTTGCCGACCCGCATAGTGGTTTGTTCCAGTAGCTCCTTTGCTCTGCGATCTTCGGCTGATTCAGGCAGCACTTTGACGTCCAAACCGGTTTCCTCCAATGTAAAGTGCCTTCGAAGTAGTTCTTGCAAATCTAGTTCAGTTATGTCACCGACTGTATGATGGCCAGCAAACCCTGTTGCCATGTTTTCAACACCTTGTTGGCCGTAAATGGTCCAGCCTAGTTTGGTACGAACTGCTATTGGCTCACCAGGATTTCCAATCCGTGACTCCAGCGGTGCATACACATGCAAATGTTTCAAGCCGATAAGCACCTTTGGAGATCCACTTAAACAGTCCGCTACGGGTAGTCCACAAAGATGCTTGAATCGGGCTGCCACCTCAGCAAAACGGATCCTTTGCTCAGGGAGTTGAAGCTCTTTAACCGTGTGGACATTTCGTAGCATATATTTCTCCTTTGACCCGGTGGCCGAAATTGATACGTCAACGCTCCTTGAGTCCCGTTTCAGTCTACTCATTCCCGCGGTCCATTTGACAAGAATGGGTTCTCAGGCTCCTTTCAGTTTCAGTTGGTCTGGGTTTGGTGGATGAAGGAGGGAATGGTGCCGCTCTTTTGCAATTTCCTACATTGCAGTGACCTTTGAATCGACAACGTATTTGCCCGTGCTCGTTGAGGCACAATTGACATATTTTCCACTTTTCAGTTATCTTTAGCCTATCGTTAAACGTCAGCCTCTGGAAATCTTCACAGGAACGCGTTCGATGCTCGAGACTGTTACACCCACGGCACGGTTTACGTATCGCTTGTTGGGGCTCAATATTATGTTGATTAGTAGAGCGTTGTGATGGAGATTGGACACCGATGTGTGCGTTGAGAAATCCTTCGTGATCCCTAGCTTTCGATTTCTTTTCTTTCTTGTCCCGGTTAGGCCGACTATCCAAGTGGAAATCCGTGTAGAGCGTTGCTTCGGTAGCTTCCGAAACGATTATCGAGAGGAAATCCGAAAAAGTTCTCAAATCCACAACGTGTTGTTGACGTTTATATCTAACCCACTCCATCTTCGTACTGGGCGGTAGCTTTTTCACTAGTTCCGTGATGAGCATGGGGTTGACAAGATGGTCTATTAGTCCCGATGCTACTAGGTGGTCGCACAATTGCTGAACGACCATACCATAGAGGATGAATGTACCCAAACGATCAATACGAGGTGGATCCGCTTTCCTTGCTTTCAGTATAAGTGAATGGAGCAGTTGCTCCGGGCGGCCATAGAGAAGCCGAAGCGTATCAATGACTCGTGGGACCGATTCTGGCAACAGCATTTACGGCTTCCAGAGCTGGCCCTCGGATACTCTCTTGTAATCTACCAAGATTTTCAAGATCGGTCCAGTTGCATGCAGCATTGTCATTATTGAAGCTGCTTATGAAGAGCGGCCACTCTTCTGGCCGACCGGTAAAAACGGGTAGCTTTGCAAACGGACCTTTTCTTGCCGCTATCTGAGCTTTGGTCAGTTCAGGCTCTCCTTGATGCTGATTTCGAATCCCCTGTTGATTCGCACTTGGGTTGAACGTCGCGGGCACCTCTATATTCGCCGTAGAGATGGGGGCCTGATATAAGGCCGAGTTTCGACGAATATTTGCAGACAATTCTCGATGCGGTGGATGCGATAAGACAGGCTTGTCTATCTTAACGGTTGGTACTTGTGGATTCTTGAGTGGCGTCGATTCCTCCAGAACATTTTCGATTGCTGATTGGCGGTTGTTGATAGTATATCGTTGCAGTGGAGCGTTTTTAGGTGTAGAAGATTTCGGAAAAGTTCCACGGATATCATCGGCCGATTTGCCCTGCTGTTCCGGAAATTTAAACTTCTCCTTCCACGCCTATTCTAAATCCGTTTCCAACTGTACGTGATTCGACACATAGGTACCTCCTACAGCGCCCTCTTCCTGGACGAATGGGTCCATCACACCCTCGAACTCCTTGTACATCTCGTTCCGCATCTTGTGAAATTCTGCTTCCGCCTCTTTCTTCCTTTGAAGCATTTCCCTTTCTAGGCGAATTTTTAGAACCATCTTCTCTTTCTCCCTCTGAAGCTGGCGCTTGAACTTGGCTATCATTTGACGCAGCTCTATTTGGTGTTGCATTTCGGCTTCTTCCTGGTCTGAATCCTGATCTTGCTAGTTGTTTGACGATCATTTATCGACCCTCGGATCAAGGGAATCGGCCGGCTCCATGCCGGACGCGTCTGAGACATCGACGACTGTGGCTTCACGGTGTTGAGATGTGTCCGCAGTACCTGTGTTTAAACACTCCTTGCACGTCCACGGGAGGTTTTCAATGCCAGCAGTCACATCCGCGCACATAAAGTGGAACCAACTCTGACATGTCTCACAGCTGACCATATTGCTATCCGCATGATTCGGTCTTTCGCAAAGCGCGCAATCATACCCGGTACTTTCGGGGTTATGTTCCTTTTCCTTAGATGATGGCATCTCATTGATTTTTGAGAATTGTTCACACCGAAATTTAGAAAAAACCTTTTGCAACAGACGAGTTTGTCGTACAGCTCAAAACTGTAAATAAATTTTATTAAACTTAAATCAGTTGTAATTACAGGGGGTTACTTACATCAATGGTTTTCTACTATTTCACTTCGGTTGAACAATCTGATACGTATTCGTAATACAATCCGGTCTGTAACTATACAAATAATAGTGTTCTAGCACTGAAATCCTTGATTGTGACAATTTAAGCATGATTACACACGTGTATTACACTATTTTTAGGAAATTTTAGCCGAAATATAATTATAATAAACGAATTCAACTTGGAATAATAAATGTTGTTTAACGATCTGTAATTCTTGTTTTTCTTCTTGTTATCTCTCTTCAATCTACGCTGAGTGACAGATTCTCCAAACGTTATCATGACATTTCTAAGTCAGACGGCTAGACTTCTTAATATGTTGAGCTTGTTCACTAGGGTGGTACCCAGCGGTAGTGGTAACAGATACCTTGGGAATTTATATTTCTTAACTCTACGAAGAATACAAGGGAAGAAAAAATCACAGAATCGCTGCATTTTGATGGTTTTATAAGAAATTTATAGAACAGTTGTAGCGGGCCCCGGCACTGGTTTTTTCGGAGTATTGATCAATCCTTTTCTTCTCACAATTTTATTTATTATTAAAAAGTCGTCACAATTCACTAGCTTTTCGCCCTTAGAATCTTTCTTATGGAATCGATGGAGACACTTTCACTTTTCCCTCGATTCTGATCGCGTATGTGGGTGGTTCCACCAATATGCCGAAATATACTTTATCCACCTTATATCACTATCAAACACTCTCGACCCGGAATGACCTGCTCGTCAGTTTTGGCAGAAAATGCCCACTGAACTTTGAACGAAAATGTCGAAAACGAACGCCACACCTCCTGGAACAGACCGTCAGAACTGGGGCGTCGTACACACCCGGACACCTCCTGTAACGAATCGTCAGAACTGCGCCCCCGCCGCCAGCGATCGGGGCGTTTTATCGCGCTCCCGCGGGGAACTCAATCTCCCAATCTGAAAATAAAGAGAGAAAAGAGAAAAGCCAAAACGAGCGTTGCTCTGGCTCAGTTAGTACAGCCATGTGACCGAGACCTTGTTGGGGCGTTCAGTCAGCGCTGTCGGGTGACACACAAACAAAAATTAAAACAAAAACATTCTCCGGCATTGGATCACGTTAACGAGCAACAAGCAGTAAGGTTCTTGGCTTCTGCTTACATCGCTTGTTTCTGGTTAACCTAGTGAAAACCCACATCTGATGAAATCCACTAACTTGCGTGGAACATCATCGAAAAAATAAAAGGGTTCTTTCTTAGATCAATGGTGATCATTGATCTTTCGAATTATTCAATACGGGGAGGGGAATGCTTCTTTCGGTCGGCAGGACCGCTACACAGTATCACTGACTGTTGAGTTTCACAGTTTTTTAGTTTTTGTTAAATCTATATAAGTGAACTAGTCTGAAAAAGCATATACATTTGGATTAAATACACGCTCAAAAAAGAGTTCTGGAAAACGTGAACTGTCAAAAATACACCATGAACTACCACCAACGGCCATCTAGTTCACGGTGTATTTTTGCTTGTTGATGAGTTCACGTCTGCTGTTCACGGATAGGGGAAGGGGTGGTAAAATGAACACCTTAAGGATATCATCTTGTTTCTGAAAGAAAAACGAGGAATATGTATAGTTTTATCGCACAAGATCAAAAACAGGGATGTTAGCTAAAGCAGGAACATGAATTCAGACCAAAATAGCTAAATTTTCACATATTTTTATCGCTAGCAAAAAACAATTAAAATGTTCATTTTACCTGCACTATGTGAGTAAAATGAACAGCTGTTGGTGGTATAATGAACATCATTGAAAAAACGTGAGCAAAACTGATATTTTTAACAATTTTCGCTGCATTCCCGAAAATATATCTATAAATGATTGTAACCCATCCAAAAAGAAATGTAAAAGTTTCAGATTTGACATCACATCACAACGATATTCCCATCACTGAAAAACCTCAAGACCTCCGAGTCAAAAGTTACGTAAGCTCCAATTTTTAAACGTGGTTTTCTAAAATCTTAGTTTTCGTTGATAGTTTCACTTCAATTTACCTCCGTATCAATCCGAACACTCGGATTTATGCTCTAAATTGTCCGTGCGTGATAAAAATTCATTGAAATTTGTTTTTCTCGGAAAAAGGCACGGTGTTCATTTTACCACCCCTGTTCATTTTACCACCACTTCCCCTACGAGAACGGATTTTTTTCTGTGTAATAAATCACTAATTAAGTTGATCAAGATCAACCTTCCTTATCCGAGTGGTTAGAGTCGGCGGCTACAAAGCAAAGCCATGCTGATGGTGTCTTGATTCGATTTCCGGTCGGTCCAGGATTTTTTCGTAATAGAAATTTTCTTGAATTTCCTGGGTATAGAGTATAATCGTACCTGCCACACGATGCACGCTCAGTTAATAACTGTGGAAGTGCTCAAAAGAACACTAAGCTGAGAAGCCGGCTCTGTCCCAGTGAGGACGTAATGCCAAGAAGAAGAAGAACCAATGCTTTCTCTGACATGAAGAAAGTCGCTTTCAATTTTCTGTCGAGCATTCCATAAATCTGGACATTTTCTGGACTTCCTAGGACATACAGATTTTGCTTATGTTTGTCCTACACAAGGTTTTGAATGTAGAACGTCGAATCCCAAAGCGTCGAGAGTGTTTTAAATAACGTTTGACACCTAGTGAATGTTTATTCTATCGGAAATGAATTGCTCTTCCATGAAATAATTGTTTTATTTCAATTCTCTCCTTTTGACGTTCTGTCCTTTATGGGGCTATCCATTAACCACGTGTTATATTTTGGATTTTCAGACCCCCTCCTCCTCGTGATTATTTGTCCATACAAAACTTTTAAAATTTGTATGAATCATTATCATTGGCCAGGCGCTCCTACCCCCATAAATGACCACGTGGTTTATGGGCGACCCCTGTGCTACGTTCTGGCTAGAGCTAATATTACGTAACATAGGCTCTCTTGATATCAAAAACCTTAAATCTAGTTTTCACTGGAAATAAGAAGTATGACGTTCGATGTCAAGATAGCCTATACAGTCGACTCTCCACATCTCGATGTTCTACATCTCGATATCTCTCCCTGTGTCGATGATTGCTTCAGTCCCTTCATTCTGCATACGATTTTGCTCTCCATATCTCGATATCCTCCTTATCTCGATATCTCCATATCTCTGTTGATTTTTTGTTCCCAATTTTCTCTCCATATGTCGATATGAACATTATCAAAGGTTACTAGACCAGATTTAAATGATTCAGAACAATTTGGAAACTCGAAATGAAGTTTGTTTGTTTATTATCTTCCTAGTAACGACATGATTTTCAATCTTGTGTTCATTAAATTAATGTTCTTAGTCTCGATCTCTCCCTATCTCGATGGTCGCTTCGATATCGAGATGTGGAGAGGCGACTGTATTACGTCGTTTGAACCTGAGAGAGACTCGCGAAGAGGGAAAATATCATCGTCATGTCACGAAACGTCAAATGTAGCCAGTCGTTTTTATGGCTGAAAGAGTGAAAAGCATTGTATTTTTCGAAACATCAGTTATTTCTAATGTCTTCTACGTTTGCAGGCATGAAATTTCACTCTAAAGGCTACTTATGCTTCGGTGTGATGCAAACGCAATATTTTTTCGCTGCGATGTTCATGTGAGGGTTTGAACGGGTTGCTCACGATTGATGTAAACAAAGAGTGGAATAAGAAAAAGACTCAACAATCACAGAAAAGGAAGACCATCTTCGCGAGTCTCGTCTCAGGCCTGAACGTAGCTTCAATATATTGTCTTGTCAACCAACCCAGCTCTGGACCAAGGTATGCTAGAATGAAGGGGACCGGACATCCCATCGACGAAATATTATGATGTGTTTTTGCAAGTTTCACTTTAAATTCTGGTTTTTGTCATACATTTTTTGGTATTTAATGGTCTCAACTCGACTTATGAACATTCAAAAAAGCTAATTGAGGTTTTAAAGTAATATTGCGTGAAGAAAAAAAATGAAATTGTGTTGAAATTATCCTACAGTCATCTCTCTCTCTAACTCGATATTGAAGGGACCATCAAATTAGTGAGGTATCCAGATACAGAACACATTTTTTAATTTTTGAAATATTGATTATTTTGACAGAGTACATTCAAAATAGTAAATTAAATAATAGTGAAAAATATTAAATTTTTAGTATATATAGCAACGTGACACTTTTTGCATAGTCTTCGAAAATTAAATTATTATCACCCTGAAATGACTTGTTAACCTTCATTTTACTATCACTATAACCATAATTATCAAATTTATAAAATTTATTAACATTTGGAGAATATTTGAAAATTTTCATGGAAGTATCAAGTAAGAGAGGTAAACTTGTATAGGAAACTGTAACAGATCGCATCGAATTAGGGAACATCGAGTAAGAGAGGTATCGACTTACAGAGGGATCAAAGTATACTAGATTGAGAAACCGCGCATTCCATAGAGTTAGGGGAAATATCGAGATACAGAATATCGAGAAAAGGAGAGTTAACTGTAATTTTTTTATTAGTTTTCATAGTAAGTAGTACTTGTAAAGAGTAAATTGAAAAAAAAAAAAATACCAAATTATAATAAAAATAGTGAGGAAATTTCTTAAAACGGCGATACCCTACCACCGACTGCATTACGATGAATGTTTTCCTTTTCCTCTATAGACAAAGAAAGTTTGGCGATGCATCAAATGGTGTCTTCCACTGGATGGATCAGAAAATGCCTAAATTAGACAACAGCAGAAACAGTGTCGTTCGTTTGCACTATTTCTTAGCCAGCATAGATAAGTCCCCCAGCAATCAAATTCATCAACAGAAAATCTTGTTGCAATCAAAGAGGATGAGAGAGAGACACAAACTTGCACACAAACTGGAAAGCATTGCAAAGACGATCACCTAGATCTCGAAAACAAGGAATTTTGTAAATTGCTGCGGCGGTAGTCAAATGAAGCCCCAACGTCAGAACAGAGAAAACAATCCCGACGAAGGCACCAAGCTTTTGCACACAAGTTCACGCAATGTACGCATCCCGCGCTATGTTCAATGGGGGTTATTATGCAACTTTCATGTAACTTAAATTTGCTTCTACACGATTTTCAATTCATATGATTTTATGCATATCAAACTTATTTTCTCATTTATATATTTGATCGCACATTTTTTTCTTAAGATTTATACGAAAACCTTATTCTTGATCACACATTTTTTCTTAAGGTTTATAAATAACACACTCGTTCATAAACTCATCTGTCTCAAAACTTAATTGCATTGAATGCATCAAGTCAGCTAAGCCAAATATTTCAGGAGAGCCACCACAATTGCTCACCATTATCATGACCATCGTTTTCAACATCATCTTTAACGTTTCATTTATCTTTTTAGATTTCAAAACTTAGCTGAAAGTTATACCTGAAATATTTGTTGTTCTCCATTTATAAACATCCATGAAAAACTGTGATGCACTTCAAGAAGCGATTTCTCAAAAAGAAATAAGAGAAAAACTTAGGTTGAATTTTATTTTAATTTTTACTAGCTAATTTCTTACGACCAACACCAAATTTCTGCGAAGGAATTTCTGAAGTACATGAAAGTTGCGCAAAAAACCGCTTAGGACAAAGCGCGCATCCGTTGGAGCTACGCATTGGAGAGACAGCCACTGAAGGAAAGCGCTTCGGAAAGCATCTCTAGAGGACCATCGCCGGACAAGATGAAGATACACAATCATCCTGCGTCGTATGTAGTTGCTGGTGACCTCCCCAGTTGGTCCGATGAAAAACAGCCCAAGCATAGTTGGTTGACCAAACTTCTTTAATCAAGTCTCGATCGGGACCTTCGTTCGTTTGTTGGCCGGCTGCTGGTTCCGTCTTCAGTTCGGTTGACGACTGCTGCCAAGGGGGCACAACGTTATAGAGGGTCCTTGTATCATCTCGGATATGATGCACAACACGAGAACCAATTTCTCCAATCTACCCACACATCTTGCGAGCATTCTTCCTTCTTGGTCTGCCTCGGTTGCAATCTGCATCATAGGGGTGGAGGGTTTGTTATCTACTAAACGACTGCAAGCCGGAATTGGTGGTCCCATGGTTGAGAGAGGAAGGTAGCACACGTGTGTGTCACCCATTTGAAGTGTGAGTTTATGTGCAGCCCCGGCTGGCGAAACTGGTCAGCAGCATCAGAAGAAAGTTTACCATGCACCGTTTTATAATAGCTCTACGTTGCTAGCACCGTCATCAGAACAAACGCTCTCTTCGTTGTTCCCGTCGCCGTCGTCTCCGCTGGACATTACAGGGCCGCATCTGTAACACCCAGAAAGCTCAAAAGTTTGCTATGTAGTTTGAAATAGCGCATTATATTAATTTGGGACTCACTAGTCCAATTGAAAATCAAGTTAGGTACTCAGGACTTCCAAAGCATTCTCAATCAAGATAACATTTTCGAAAGTTCCAGGTATTCTGATTTGGAAGAAGTGAGAACTATTATTTATAAATTCTACATCCTCATCAAGCAACTTCCAGAGAGTAGCTTATCATTCTCAGTTGATATATATAACAGATGTTTTCAATTGGCATATTCACCTGACAAAGGAAAAAATGCCAAGGTTGTACCACTTTTAAAACTGGACAAACATGCTGCAGAAGCTTCCAGCTATCGTCCAATCAGTTCGCTTTCCTCCTTCAGTAATCTTTTTGAAAAGATCTTTTTGAATAGAATGATTATCCACATCAACGACAATTCAATTTTTGCCAATGAAGAGTTTGGATTTTGACATGGAAATTTGACCACTCATCAACTTTGGCAATAAGGCTTGGTTGTAAAATTAAAAAAAAATAACTTTAATTTTCTAACATACTTTGCTAGAGAAATCCAAAGTTATCTGTCAAATCGTACACTTCAGTTTAATTATCAGAACTCCAAGTCTGACAGACTTCATGTAAGAGCTGGTGTTCCTCAAGACAGCATTTTGGAACTAATATCATACAATATTTTCGCAGATTTTATTTTATCGCTGAGCAGGGTAATTTAATTCGGCTGTAACAATTCTAAACTGACACGGCAAATGAAATGTGATAAGTTGTTATCAAAATTGTATCAATTTTATTTTACCTAATTAGGCGATTAGTGTTACCTAACACAACACACTTAGATTAAAGACAATAATGACATTTTATGAATAACGCTAATATCAAATAGGACTTCTATCATGTTGACCAGTTTCAACAAATAAGAATATTTTTCGTCAATCCTTGAATTCGTATGACCCGACTCTGTGCAGTTGATGACCGGCTAGATTTACGCAAGAAGGAAATGCTAGAATGCATCGGAGGTTTTTCTCCTCTGGGGGGGCAGAGGGGAGTTTGCTGGTAAAAGAAAGTCCTTTAACCATTAGATGAAACTCATTGGAACGGGAGATGAAGCCTCATCGTCGACGTTGTCGTAGCAGCGTTGCTAACCAAACCAATCCTTTGGCTGCATCGCCAACTCATCGGACCATGGTCATCGTCGTCGTCGTCAAGAACCGTCCATCTTCCCACTGTCGTATTCGTAGCGAAGCAACTCTCTTACGGTTGATGGGATGGGAAACTCTTCCAACCAAGTCTGTGCTGGAAGCGTAAGGCTAGCTCCCTGCTCTGCAAATGATGGTATGTGGTGACGACGACGTTGGGATATTTTTCCCAACATGCATGTATATCACAACAAATAATATTTTTCCTCTTGCCTTTGATAGTGAGGGCAGAAGAAGAAGACGAAGAATGGCGGTCTTGCTGAGGAGGTCCTTCGCACACACGGAACGATTCTGCATCTGCAGTCTGTGCACGATGATGTACAGTGAAATGGTCAGTCTTACTTGACTTGTACTGTGCAGTGAAAAGATGTCTATGGCGACGATGATTACGCTCCGGAGAAAACTCATATGCATATTCGGTATGCTGCGTTGTTTCGTTGCCTTCCTAGCTGCAATAATATCCCGATCTGGAGGAAGTAAGGTTATCTGGAAATTTTGAGCAAAAGTCCGTCATTTTTATAATAAATGATATTCAGAGGCACAGAGGGAAAAACTATGAATAATAGAAAGCAATCGAATAATAATAAGGTGATGTATGATTGTTCACGAATAATTATTTTGGTGAACCATTCATCGAAGGGGTCGCTAATTAAATCAGGAAAGGATCATATAGATAACCAGCTTAATGAGCAACTTGAAACGTAAGCATAGAAATGTTTGACCTTAAGCCGCCTGTTGGATGTTGTTTATGAACTTCCCGGAACTAATCAAGCACTTGGGAGGGTTCTTGCAGCCCAGTGCCTTAGAATTTTCCTCACCACATCGCCTACACAACTTGGTCCTATCAGGGCCTTTACAGCCCAAATACTTGTGTTCTGGTTCCCTACACCTGAAGCAGATCACCAGTTGCTCGTGTATGGTTAATGACCATACTGACCAACCCACCTTGATCTTACCTACCTTAGCGGACTTATTAGCGTCCGCCACAGGTAGCTGTACTAAAGCCACCTGAATTCCTGCCGGACCTTTCCGTAGCCGAACGGCAGCGGTGGGCACCTGTACCTCGCACTGTTGCCGCAGTGCCGTGACGAGCTCTTCTGCGTCAGTGATCTCGTCATGGTTCTTCACCTTCAGAGTCACTGCCTGCGTTTGATCCGCCCTAACCTGTGGGGTTTGAGGACCTCTCAATGGTCGCAACCCCCTGTTCCCATCAATCCGTGAGGGGCCAGCCTTTTCGGGCCCACTCTTCTCGGCTTTCCGGAACGCCTGGCTGGGGTCCGATTTTCCTGCACTTCTGCCGACTTTCGAGTTTAATATCCGCCTAGCCTTGCGAGCGCCGCCTAGTAGCTCCTCCCCTGACGGCTGCTTCGCACGCTTCTGCGATTGCTTGTTGTTAGCATTCGCTTCCGCACTTTTAGGGCTACCCACAAAAACGAAGGGCTCCGTCTGGGTAGACTTCAGCACCTTAAATTCAATGGGTTCTGCCGCTGCCACAGTCGCCATGGGTTCAACATGGTTCTGCTTGGCCGCCAACATCGACTTATGAAATCTCAACAGGGCCTGCTTGAGGTTCTTGCTGATGTTGGACTTCGAGGACGCATGTCTTGTTCGATTGCCCCCGTTTCATTGTTGTGAGAGGTCGCATGCTCGCTACAAGTGGAGGGGACACGTTCCCCGACAATATTATAGAGATAATGTTTGCGGATGCCGAGTGCTGCAACGCAGGTACGGTCGGTTCGTCAAGCAAATGAAGAAGCTCGGGCACCCCTGGAACTTCTGCTCAAGAAGGATTCCTTTGAACAGAAGACTATTTTACGACTTCGACATCAAGCACGTTTCGAAACCGAACTTCGGCTACGCAGATTTTCTGTTTCGACTGCTGTCAGCACAATGTAGACCAGATGATTACGTGATAGCCGCCGTGCACATCGAATCAGAAGCAAAAGAAATGCTCGACGACACCATCAGCAACTATCCAGTCACGTACCAGATGAGTGGCTGAAACGCGAAAAGATCCAGTTCTCCAGCAAGTGGTGAATTTTCTTCAATAAGGTTGGCCGGCCCTTGGAAGCAAATCGAAGGTCTTGATGTAAAGAAGTACTTTGCTAGACAAGATGAACTACAAAACATCGACTACAAACATCGGACATGATGCAGTCGGCGATCGAATCGTCATGCTACTCGAATTCCGCAAACAGTTAATTCGAGAGATGCATCGTGAACATCCAGGAATAGACTGGATGAAATCTCTGGCCCGCAACTACACCTACTGGCCTAATGTGGACGACGACGTAGCGCAAATCGTTCGTCAGTGCACAGCGTGCGCTAAAGCAGAAAAATTTCCGACGAAAGCAACCCTGAAATCGTGGCCCCTCGCAGTCAAGCCGTGGCAACGTGTCCACATCGATTTTGCAGGCCCAATCGAAGGGTACTACTATTTCGTCATTTTGGATGCATACTCCAAGTGGAGCGAAATTTTCCTCACTCGCCACAGCTCATGGATGCGGCAGAAGCGTTCCAAGGACGACCGGTATGTACTTCATTGGACCTTTCAAGAAACCTGATCCTGTAGCCCCGGTCGTCAAGTACTACAAGCAAAATTACCAGTTCAACCGTTGGCATGGAGCAATCAAGCACGACTTCAAAGAAGATGACCTGGTGTATGTTGAACAGCTAAATACCAAGTCTTGGATACCAGGTTGAGTCATCGAGCGAAAAGGTTCCGTTCACTATATCGTGTCACTGGACACGAACACGAGGACAAAGCCCTCGCTACGATTCCGACGTACCAGAGCCAGCAATGCAGCAACTAGCATGGAAATCGTGATAGAGGAAGTGCAAAATCCTATCGCAATCGCTTGACCGGCTGGAGCTGCGCAACTGTCGGATGTTCCCGAAACTCCTATGTCCGCTGGCCTTCCGATGCCGGCCTCACTACAAGTTGATTGACCTGACGAAGGTTTGCCGGAAACAAGCCGTGTGTCACCTATTGAAGACGTAGAAGAAATCCAGCCCACACCAGCGGCCGTGCCATCTGACCCAAGTGGAGAATTCTTGAGACGTTCCGGACGCGAATCAAGACTTGCCCGATGGCGCTCTTCTTATGACTTCTTCTAAGCCAAACACCAACCTTACTTACTTACTTTTGATGGCGCTACGTCCTTTAAGACATGACCTGCGCCACAATGTTACGCCAACTAACTCCATGACTGCTAGCCACCAGTTTCTCGATCGCCCTACACTTCTTAGATCTTGCTCCACTTGGTCAAACCACCTAGCTCGTTGCGCTCCTCTGCATCTTATACCGACTGGATTCGAAGTAAACGCCGTTTTTAGGGGATTGTTGTCCGGCATTCTCACAACGAGCCCCGCCCATCGTACCCTTCCACTGGAAGGCTTCCAGCTTCGGCGACTTTCTGGATACTGGGCTCACCATAGATTTGTCCAAGCTCGTGGTTCATTCTTCTCCTCCATTGCCGTTCTCACATACTCCGCCAAAGATCGTCCTCCTCCAGCATTGTCCACGTCTCATGCCCGTAGAGGACTACCGGTTTTATCAGCGTCTTGTCTATAGTATAACAGGCCGCTTTGGAATCGATGAATAGGTGGTGCTTAGGGACTTGACACTCGCGAGACTTTTGGAGGGTGTGGCTCAGCATAAACATTTGGTCGATTGTCGTTTGCTCGTCAAGGAAACCAGATTGATAACTTCCCACAAATCTGCCTGCTAGTGGCGATAGACGGTGGAAAATGATCTGGGAAAGCACTTCTTAGGCTGCATTAAGAATGGTGATTGCTCCATAGTTCTCACATTCTAACTTGTCATATTTCTTGTATATTGGGTATATTACTCCGTCCATTCACTCCTCCGGTAGCTGTTCTGTATCCCAGATCCTGGCTATCAATCGGTGCAGACAAGTAGCCAACTTGTCTTTGTTGTTCTTTAGCTGTTTGATAGCATCCTTAACTTCACCTATTGTGGGAGTTGGCACGTCTCCCTCATCCGCCGTTCTGATGAAGCCATTTCTCCTGCTGCCTTGCGATTTTCCTTCTCTGCGCCAATCAGGTGTTCATCGTAGTGCTGCTTCCACCTTTTAATCGCCTCACGTTCGTCCGTTAAGATACCTCCATCCTTATCCCGACACATTTCGGCTCGCGGCTCAAGACCTTTGCGGGATGCATTAAGTTTCTTGTAGAACTGGATGTTGTTCGCTATGGAAAGTCTGGCGCACTTTAATCACAAGATAGTGGTCCGAATTAATGTTTGCACCGCGATAGTTTCTGACGTCGATAATGTTGGAGAAGTGTCTTACATCAATCAAAACGTGGTCGATTTGTGTTGGGGTGAACTTCAGGTGTACCAATACGGGAGACTGCACTGGAAATAGGTA
This sequence comes from Aedes aegypti, assembly GCF_002204515.2. NCBI lineage: Eukaryota > Metazoa > Arthropoda > Insecta > Diptera > Culicidae > Aedes > Aedes aegypti. Next base: position 19,723 of record NW_018736088.1, read on the forward strand.
CTACGTATAGCCATATTCTTGGAGGCGGCGAAATCAATCAGTCTAAGTCCGTTTTCGCTCGTAAGCTGGTGAGTGCTGAACTTCCCTATAATCGGTCTGAATTCCTCCTCCTGGCCAACCTGAGCGTTGAGATCTCTGATAACGATTTTGACGTCATGGTTTGGGCAGCTGTCGTATTCACGTTTCAGCTGCGCGTAGAAAGCGTCCTTATTGTCATCGTCACTTGCTAGGTGAGGGTTTCTGCTGATATTGAAGAAACGGCCTTTGATCCTCGACCCTTCCCAGCAAACCTCCTTCAGCGCTACGATGTTGAACTTGCATACCCTCAATATCCAAAGAAAATTCAGGAAGAATACGGTACCTCCCAAGAAATTGAGAGACTTACAGTTCCATGATCCGAGTTTCGACCAAGGCGCTGGCACTTGGATGATGATCAGTGCTTTTGACATGGGAAACAGATGCAGATTCAAACTATTCCTTCCATCGGGATTAACAAACCTAATATGTTGAAGGGTTTCTAAAACTAAAACAAATAACTGATACTTTATAGGCTATTTATTTAGCAAAAGATGCAACACCACTGAAAATAAAATTATTTCAAAATTTTTATCAACAATTTGTTTGCCACTTACGAATAATTGCAGTAACATAAGTAAAAATGACTGTTTTACATCATTCGTCACCAAATGGCTTGAAGAATGAAAGTTCTGTTCAAATAAAAAAAGTTACAAATATTAAACCACCATTTCTACAAGCTAATCACATTCTACCACTCGGGAAGCTCCATCTTCACGACACCAGCGAAAGCCCTCCCCATTCGACATTTCGGAAAAGCTTTTCCACTCGCTACTTCGTTTCGCATCTCTACTTATCCCATCACCCTCGAGACAGCAATGAAGCATTAATAAGAGTAGGACCGATTCGAGACGCGGCGGTGACCGACCGGAGCCATCCACCGTAGAATAGGCTTCGATGTCCTTCTTTTCGTTTTGTATGTGCATCTGCTGTCCCACATCCACACAAGATTCGCTTCTACGCCGCATATACCGGCCGGGGATATATACGAAGGAAAAGTGGCTGCTGTCCTGTCACTGCTTCTGCTGACCGGGTTGGTCAGTGAAGCAGCATCCTGCTCCTATCGGGCTGATGAGAATGCCATCACGCGAATAAGGTGCGCGGTTTGAGTACTCCTCCATCGTCGTCGTTCTCGACAACGACGACGTTCATGCATAGATTGCTACTGCAAGTAAGAGTCTCCCGTTCCTTTGAACGACACATTGCGTATGTCCAGTTTTCAAATCAGGCCTGCTTTCACCTCCGTCCTCCCGACGGTCAACTTGGTCTTTTCCTTTCAGATGCAAACTTTGCTTGTCTACATGAAAATACAACGGGACCGAGAATGACGTCGACTACGACGACGATGACGGTGAATTTGTAAAAGGATCTCGCGTCCTAGCAGCAGCACAATGAAGCGATGGCAACGGCCACGACCGGGGAACTTTTCCCATCCTTACGGTCCGAGCAAGGCAGCTGCGATGTATACCGCGTTTTCTGCTTCATCTTTCCAGTTCGTTGGCGAAATCATTCTGGAGTTGCAAATTGTGTTTCTTACCAAGCGGTTGGACACCCAAAGCTAGATGTCGATGCAGAATTCGAATGGACTCAAAGATAAAAAAGCCTAACAAATTTTTAGGGGTTAATTTGTGTTAAGCTCCAAGACAGACGGCAGATATATGGAAAGCGTAACAAGCCATACTATGCCTTTATATTTTCAATAATCAATTAGTATAATTAGTATAGAGTGTGGCAGCAATTAATCTGTCGGTTGCAGATGCAAATACAGCGATGGACATGATCTAGGTTAGCTGGCCAGAATGTCCACTGAACGTACAGAAGCCTTCTGAAGTTCATTTCAAGTGCTTCGGAGAGTGGAATAAGTCGTCAAAACTCAAAGGTGCCTACATCTACCACCTCGAAAGTATTCCCATCTATTGTAACACTGCTCTCTAGGTAAGCCCTTTCGTGTTCGGCTTCACGTTTCAGGCGGTTTTACAGATCTTCCACCGTTTCAAGTACTCTACCGATAATATCCATGTTATCCGCGAAGCAAACAATTTGGCTGGATCTTGTGATAATCGTACCTCGATTTTTGAGCTAGGCACTTCGCATGACACCTTCTAGCGCGATGTTGAACAGCAAGCACGACAGTCCATAACCCTGTCGAAGTCCTCGGCGTTTAAGCGATGTTTTCATCCGAAATCGTTGATCGTTACTCTTATTAGTCTCATAAGTTTCCCGGAAAAGCTATATTCGTCCATATTTTTCCAAAGTTTTTTGTGGTCGATACTTTTGTACGCGGTTTTGAAATCGATGATCATGACACGCGTTGGGATCTGATTTTTACGGCATTTGTGAAGGATTTGTTGAACAGTAAAGATTTAGTCCGTCGTCGAGTGGCCGTTGATGAAATCAGCTTGATAACTTCCCAAAAACTCATTTGCTGTTGTTGATAGACGACGGAAGATAATCTGGGGTAGTACTTTGTAGGCGGCCAGTTTGTCGCCCTTTTTGTAGGTGGGCATATGAGTAGAGTGCTTTGTGAAGCCCAAGCAGGACAGTTCGGTTTTGCGTCGTCCGATTGATTTTGGTGACGGATTCGCGCGTTTTTGTTGCCGGAGAATTTTTTTTTTTCTCCCCGTTTTGGAGCGTCTTGCTGGGTAGTGCTTCGTGAAGCCCAAGCAGGACAGTTCGGTTTTGCGTCGTCCGATTGATTTTGGTGACGGATTCGCGCGTTTTTGTTGCCGGAGAATTTTTTACCCCTGTTTTGGAGCGTCTTGCTGGGTAGTGCTTCGTGAAGCCCAAGCAGGACAGTTCGGTTTTGCGTCGTCCGATTGATTTTGGTGACGGATTCGCGCGTTTTTGTTGCCGGAGAATTTTTTTTTTCCCCGTTTTGGAGCGTCTTGCTGGGTAGTGCTTCGTGAAGCCCAAGCAGGACAGTTCGGTTTTGCGTCGTCCGATTGATTTTGCTGACGGATTCGCGCGTTTTTGTTGCCGGAGAATTTTTTCCCCCTGTTTTGGAGCGTCTTGCTGGGTAGTGCTTCGTGAAGCCCAAGCAGGACAGTTCGGTTTTGCGTCGTCCGATTGATTTTGCTGACGGATTCGCGCGTTTTTGTTGCCGGAGAATTTTTTTTTTCCCCGTTTTGGAGCGTCTTGCTGGGTAGTGCTTCGTGAAGCCCAAGCAGGACAGTTCGGTTTTGCGTCGTCCGATTGATTTTGGTGACGGATTCGCGCGTTTTTGTTGCCGGAGAATTTTTTTTTTCCCCGTTTTGGAGCGTCTTGCTGGGTAGTGCTTCGTGAAGCCCAAGCAGGACAGTTCGGTTTTGCGTCGTCCGATTGATTTTGCTGACGGATTCGCGCGTTTTTGTTGCCGGAGAATATTTTTTCCCCCTGTTTTGGAGCGTCTTGCTGGGTAGTGCTTCGTGAAGCCCAAGCAGGACAGTTCGGTTTTGCGTCGTCCGATTGATTTTGCTGACGGATTCGCGCGTTTTTGTTGCCGGAGAATTTTTTTTTTCCCCGTTTTGGAGCGTCTTGCTGGGTAGTGCTTCGTGAAGCCCAAGCAGGACAGTTCGGTTTTGCGTCGTCCGATTGATTTTGCTGACGGATTCGCGCGTGTTTTCGTCGCCGGAGATTTTTTTTTTCACCTGTTTTGGAGCGTCTTGCTGGGTACGTATTTGGGAAGGCCCAAGCAAGACGGTTTATTTTCGGGACGCCAAGAAGTTTTGCTGTCAGTGTCAGTTTTGTGTTCAGTCGAGAATGGATTACCAACTGGTGAGTTCGTTTCATGCCTATGATAACACATATTTTCTTGAAAGCGTAACTGTTATGTAATATTAAAACAAACTTTGTATGGTTCGTCACTATATGTGTCGGCATTATGCTTTTTTCTTATACAATTTGAATATACATATATTTTTCTCTTTTTGACATTATGAAAAATTATTTATTAAAAAAAATCTTTTGAATTGTTCGACATTGTGAATGTTGACGTATTTTCTAAAACTTCTACCATATCGAGACAAAATGCACAGTAATACTTATATGTAATTTTCAAACAAACTATGTTTGGTTCGTCACTACAAGTGTCGGCATTATTCCTGTTTCATATAAGTTAAAATATATACATGTAATTTTCAGTTTTCGTCATTAATAAAAACGTCTTTTGAATTGTTCGACATTATAGATGTTGACGTATTTTTCCAAAAACTTCTCGAGACAAAAATACAAAACTAGCTTTAAATACAAGTCGTATATTTCCCCCTTGTCCATGGATCGCATCACCGACCAGAGGTGACTCCCAGATCTTTTCCTCCCTCACTAATAAACACCCTTCCCGTGGTGATTGTGGAGATGCAGAGGTATTCTCGGTCTCTAGAAGCAACAATCATTACACCCTAACATTCCTTCCCCATCCCAACTGACTGTAAGGACTTGGCCGGCGCCGTTATTGATCAATAATATTAGATCTGCTAAAATTGCACTTCGAGAGTAAGCGGAAATTCCCATCCCTTATTCATTTGGATCGTAGTGCAATTCTTACCAGTTCCGATCAATCACGGAGTAGCAACCATTGACATGTACAGTCAGTCTATGCTATGCTATGCTATGCTATGCTTTTTGTAGGTGGGCATATGAGTAGTGTATGATCCATCAATTGTGTCGCTTGGCTCTAGCGTGACCAAGTAATGAAACCGGAAGCACACACGATTGGCATACAAAGCGTAATCCAGTAAAATAGAGGATCCGGTTAGGCATGATTAAACCATGGATCGCATCACCAAAAGTGATGCCTAGATCCTTATCTTATCCCACTAAACCAATATCCTTTCCACGACAACTGTAGAGATGCTGAGGTTTATACGGTCTCTGGTGATACTCATTGCCTAACTAACATTCCTTTCCTTCCCCGATGACCGTATTGGGCGTGTCTCAATCATTGACTTTTAATCTCTCGATTTGTGCACTTTGGCTAGCTATCCACAAGTCCATTCGTTGAATCTTTGTGCAACTACGATTGTTCTGGCCAATCATGGAGTGTTCCACCTCCCAGATTCTGACAATCGTTCTGTGCAGACAGACGGTTAACCTTTTCGTGCCCATTTTAAGAAATAAGACCCAATACCATTCTTAGGGCATCTTGAACTGGAGTGACTATTTGGACGAATTAAATGATAGCTCTCGGAGCTGTTATTTTAGTTAAGTCACTCATTCTCACACCGGTTGCTACTGTATTAAGAAACACGTTTCCGCTATTTGGGTTGTGAAAACAATGATTTCAGGTTGGAATTTTTTGAATTGTTTATTTCAATTTATGATATTTATGACATTTATATGATTTTCTTCCATGGACTCTTAGCGAATTCAGATGTAATCCCTGCAAATCCAATCTGACAGAAATCTTTACGAATACAATTGGAATACTTGCCCATCCTTATGAAATCGACTGAAATACTTGTATCCACTACTGGAATCCTTGCAGATCTGATTGAAATCTTTGCAAATGCGACTGGAATCCTTGCTCATGCGGATGGATCATTGAGAATATGTTTGAAATCCTTGTGAATCCTTGGAATCTTTGCAAATCCTACTGGAACCCGTGTGAATCTGACTGAAGTTCTTGTAAATCTGACTGTAATCTTTATGAATTTGAATGAAATCTTCTGATTTGCAAATCTGACTGGAATACTTGCGAATTTGACTTGATTCGTTGCGAATACGTCTAGAAACCTTGCAAATCCTAATGGAATCGATGCGAATCTGACTGGAATCTTTGCGAATCTGAATAAAATCTTTGCTAATCTGACTGTAATTCTTATGACTCCGACTGAAATTCTTGCGAGTCTGACTGGAATCCTTGCAAATTCGACTGAAATCTAAAATTCGACGATATTCCAGAGAACCTGACTCTAGTCCTTGCAAATCTGACAAGAATACTTGCGAATTCATTCCAATACTTGGATTCCTTGCAAATCTGACTGGAATCGTGCAAATCAAACTGAAATCGATGTGAATCCGAACGGAATCCCTGCGAATCTGACTCGAAACCTTAAAAATCCAACTGGAATCCTTGCGAATATCACTGGCATCCTTGTGAATCCAACTGAAATCCTTGCAAGTTCTACTGAAATTCATGTGAATAATACTTAATCCTAGCGAATCCGACTGAAACACTTGCAAATTCGACCGGAATCATTGAAAATCCGACTGGAATCCATGAAAATCTGGCTAGAATTCTTACTAAACCAACTGAAATCCTTGCGAATCATAGTGGAATTTTTGCACTTCCGACTGGGATTCATGAGAATTAGATTGGATTTCTTGTGAATCCTACTGAAATCAATGCAAATTCGATTGAAATCCAGTCGGAATCCTAAGGATTTCAGTCGAAATCGCAAGGATTTCCGTCGGATTTGCAACGATTTCAGTCGGATTTGCAAGGCTTCCAATATTATTCATAAGAGTTCTAGTAGGATTCGCAAGGATTAAAGTCAGAATTGCAAAGATTTCAGTGGAATCCACAAGGATTTGAAAGGATCACAGCCGGATTCGCAAGGATTTTAGCGATATTCACAAGGAAATCAATCCAATTCGCACGGATTTAAGTCAGATATTACAGGAATTTTGATTGAATTTTTAGAAAGTTTATTCTGACTCCCAAGTATTTCAGTATTTATCCAAGCAAATGGATTTCAATAAGACTCGAAAAAATTTCAGTGGCATTCGCAAGGATTCCAGTTGGATTCGTAAAGATTTCTGTCGGATTCGCAAGGATTCCAGTCGGATTCACAAAGATTCCAGTTAGATTCACAAGGATTCCAGTCGAAATCACAAAAAATACAGTTGAATTCACAAGGATTTCTCTAGATTTTGGAAGAATTCAAGTTGGATTCACAACTTTTTTAATCGAAATCACAAAGATTCATATTGGATTTGTAAGGATTTCAAACGTATTCATAAGAATGTCATTCGGATTTGTAAAGATTCCAGTCATATTCGCAAGGATTCCAGTCGAAATCGAAAGGACTCCAATAGGACTTTCTAGGAATCCAGTCGGAGTCGCAAAGATTCCAATTGTATGCATAAGAATTCTAGGAGAATTCGTAAGGATTCCAGTCACAATTGCAAGGACTCCATTCAGATTTAATAAGATTTAGGGTGGTTAGTCATTTGGCATAAAGTCGTTTGGCATAATGGTCATTTGGCATAAAGTCGTTTGGTATAATGGTCGTTTGGCAAAATGGCCGTTTGGCATAATAGTCATTTGGCATAATGAGTCTGAAACCAAGAATTTCTTTAGATGACATTCATTTTTACGTTTCTATTGAATCTTTCTCTTGACATCAGGCTTGTTTTGGAACCAATTGATACAAAATGACACTTTATTCAACAATCATATGTTATTGAATAAACTAAAGTATATTAGGAATGTTATTGTCAATAGTATTTTATAATTTATCCACAAATTACCCTTCTTTTAAATATTTATTTTGCTTTTCAGTTTCGCTATTGGGATGAATTTTTGCACTGAAGATTTTGATATATTTAGCACAAATTTACCCTTCTTTCAAACATTTTTTTTTTAAATATGTATGATGTAACCATAATTATAGGTATAAAACTGCTGATATAAAATTTTAATAATGTTTACATTTTTTTTATAAATAGGCTGTTCTTTGGAGTTATATTTTTCAGATATTTTTTTTCCAACTGGAAAAAGGGCGGCAATCGATAACATTCATCTGCTTAAGTTTCTGGCAAAAAGAAAAATCGATTAATGCAGTTTTTGCGATGGGTTGTGGCTTCTTTTCCCCGAATGCCAGTTCCCTGAATATCCCGATTCCTCGATTAGCCCTCTTCCCCGAAAAGTTTATGGCACTCATAATTGTCGTAAATTTATACATATCAGGGTGGTGAACGAACTAACCATCTAATATGCATCCTTCTTTATTTAATTGGCGGTTTTTTTTTCGAGTTTTACCGTCCTCAGCATTTTTGCCAACATGTGTATAGCCGAGAATGCTTGAGTACTTCTTTCTTTTCAATGGCCTATCGTTCTTTTTCGTTCACTATCCAGCCACTGAAGACTATTATAGCACCTATTTTGAACTGCACCGGGGAAACTGGCATTCGGGAACCG
>NW_018736089.1:0-33293 GCF_002204515.2 Aedes aegypti
AGCAATCAAAAGTTCCAAAAAGCGGTAGAGGGCAAATTAGGCCGGACAAAACTGTACGAGTATCGTACTACCTCGCTGTAGAGTTGCCCCAACCAGTAGCACTTCTCGAACACAATCCGGAATATCAAACACGTTTAGGTTCGTTAACACGCGGTAACTTTATTGATCCGATCTCGGAAAAGGTTACACTCAACTGCCTAGCGAACGCCAAATCATGCGACTTCAAGCTGTCTCTCTTTCCCTCTGTCATTTTCGCTCTTCTAACATTATTCCTACGGGGGGTGCTACAATGGTTATGATATATTTTACACGCGTAAGTAACTTTAATCGATCTCATGTACGCTTTATAGCTTTCAAGACCATTTTCAGCGTTCACAGTTCCACCAGAGGCCATTGTGGACTGTGTACAGCAAGCGTACAGCGAGTTTGGCTTAACAATATATTTTCAATTTATTAAAGATAAAAAAAAGATCTAGTTTTTTCAGAAAATAAATTTTACATGCTATGTTCAGTATGGATTTTTTCTCTAATTTTGATGAGATTCACGTGATCACATGCTCTGAAGACCAACCTATTTTGAAAAGAAGGGTGAATTTATTATGAAACGGATAGCTATAACATGCACAAAATTAGGAGAAATAAAGTCTCCTATTGGACGCTGGTACGCACTTTCTTCCCTAAAGTGTTTTTTAGATGTCACTAGCATTAAGATCTTCTAAAATGATTTGTTTCGTGAATGGCAATGGAAGAATCACCCTGATATTATCGCTGCAAATGTTGTTCAATGGAAGCCACTTAAAGATCAATTTGAGAGACAATTAGTTCGCTGTGGCTTAGAAACGTTAATACCTTTGTGCAAGTTAGAAAACGGCGGCCTCTGATCGCCGCTACAGTAAAAACTTTCGTTGGTTTGTGGGATCATTCAGCTTAATTTAATGAGATAGCCATAACAAATAGTTAAACTGTGTAATTTAAGACAATGAAGAAATGACATGAAAAGTGGAGCAGTTTCATAAGATATCTGATTGTTCTAATAGAAGAAGATAAAAACGAAAACCTTCTGATTAAAATTATAGCAGAATTAACTGCCTCAAGGATACCCTGCTATGAATAGACTGTTTTATATAAAAATATTAGCTACACATTTATCTTACGAAAACTTTAAAGAACAGCCTATTTAAGAAAGAAGGGCAAATTTCTGGTAAAAATATTTGTTAAAAACTAAATGAATATATAAACACCACCAAGCCCGAATATCAATGAGCACGTAGCTTTTCAGCAGGACCATATTCAGGGTTATGGGTTCGAGTTTCTCCGAGTGGTAAATTGACAAGAAAAGCGCATAATCAACAAAAGGCTCATCTTCTAAAAAGCCTATTCATAAATTTTTTAATGCTCAAAGTCAATAGTTTTTTTTTATTATTTATCCAGAAATTATCGTTCTTCCAAATATCAATTCTTCTTTTGAGTTTCGCTATTGGAATAAATGTTTGCAATGGAGATTTTGATAATTAATATAGCACAAATTTGCCCTTCTTTTAAACATTTTTGTTTTTTTTTTCTGAATACTATTTAACTATAATTAGGGTGCCGGTGTCATTAGTGGACTACCTAAGCTATTAAAAATCATTATAAAAATAACGAAAAGCCTTAACAAAGATCTTTTGGCATCAACAGAAAGATTTTCAAACTCTACTTTATGGGAAAAATATAAAAAGTGTGATAAAACTAATTTTTTAACATAACAATCGCTTGAGCCACTATTGGTACGCGTGTTTCAGTAGTTGCGCTAGTGCTTCAGTAGTAGACGTTCGGGATTGATACAAGCAATTTTAAAACAAAATAGTAAATTTTCACATAGATTTAACATTTTTAACTCGAAACAGCAACTAATATCTTTCGAATTAAGAATAGAAGATCATCTCTGGGAATTTTCCTCACTTTTATACATCCATTTTAGAATCTGCTTCGATCCGTTGATCCACTACTGGAACACGACGGCAACTACTGGTGCAAAGGGGGGCAATTTTTTTTGCGTAAACTTAATTATGCTTAAATAAAAAGCTGAAAACTTTTGGATAAAATAAAAAGCTGAAAATTTGGCAAATCGAATAAACTAGAGACAATTTTACTCCACCAAAAATAGCACCTGTCGTTTTAATCGAAAAATGTACGTTTCATTCCATAGTCCCATCTTCTGGTACATTACAACCATTGGTACTGGCACCCTATAGGTATAAAAATCATTGATATCAAATTTAAATAAATTTCACCTTCTTTAGACATAGGCTGTTTTTTAAAACAATATTTTCAGTTTTTTTGTTTCCAACTGACAAAAGGGTGGCATTCGATAACATTGATTGCTTAAGTTAAAAGAGAATTAGATTACTGCAGTTACTTCGATGGGTTGTGCTACTTTTCCCCGAATGTCGTTTCACCGAACGCCAGTTCCCCAAATGCAAGTTCCCATAATATTCCGTTTCCCCAAATCGACCAGTGCTCGAAAAAGTTTTTGGCACTCAAAATTGTCGTAACTTTATACATTTCAGGGTGGTGAACGAACTGGCCATCTAAACATGCACCCTTCTTTATTTAACTGGCGGTTCTTTCGAATTTTACCGTCTTTAGCATTTTGGCCCAACATAAGCATAAGCATAAGCATTGATGACCGTACAATTCGTAGTTGCTACTCCGTGATTGACCAGAATAATCGAAGTTGCACAAGGAACCAACAGATGTAGCTTGGGAATAGCTTTCCATCTTCAATGTACACTTTCGAGAACTCCAAGCATTATAAAGTCAATAATGGCGCGGCCACGTCCTTACGGTCATCGGGGAAAGGTGGGATTATTAGTGTGACATCCATTGTTACTAGAGACCGAGATCACCTCTGCATCTCCATGGTTGTCACAGGGAGGAATTTGTTAGTGGGGAGGGTTCAAAAGCTACATAATCAGGATTCACCTTGGTAAGTGATGCGATCCATGCAGCCTTAGTTCAAACAGTCACCATAGTCACTACAGACAACGTGTTCCTAAAGTAAGTCTACACTTTCAGTGTCGAACCATTCAAAACGATTTGTTGTAATGAAAAATGTTCGATAAAAGGTAAGGTATGTGTATTTGAATACATTTTAAACAATTACAATAGTCTTTGCCGACACTTATTGTGAAAAAACATTCATGTTTTGTTAAAAAAAATATACATAAAAGTGACTTGTCTATCGTTGTCATGATTAAAAAGTGTTTCACAATAAAATATACATTAAAAATGAAAGCATGAAACGAGCTCACCAAATTGATTCCTTCATCCCTGACTAAGCAGCCATAAGCAACTTTATCAGCATACTTGATATGCACACGGCGACGCGAAAACCGAACTAGCTTGCTTGGGCCTTAAAAATGCACTGCCCCAGCAAACGAAACGCGTGGCAGAAAAAATAGACGTCTCACCGGCGACGCAAAAACCGAACTAGCTTGCTTGGGCCTTCAAATGCACTGCCCAGCAAACAAAACACGTGGCAGAAAAATAGATGTCACTCCGGCGACGCAAAAACCGAACTAGCTTGCTTGGGTCTGAAATGCACTGCCCAGCAAACAAACACGTGGCAGAAAAATAGACGTCACTCCGGCGACGCGAAAACCGAACTAGCTTGCTTGGGCCTTTCAAATGCACTGCCCAGCAACGAAACGCGTGGCAGAAAAATCGACGTCACTCCGGCGACGCAAAAACCGAACTAGATTGCTTGGGCCTTCAAATGCACTGCCCAGCAAACAAAACACGTGGCAGAAAATAGATGTCACTCCGGCGACGCGAAAACCGAACTAGCTTGCTTGGGTCTTGAAATGCACTGCCCAGCAAACAAAACGCGTGGCAAAAAATAGACGTCTCACCGGCGACACAAAACCGAACTACTTTAGCATTTTTGCCAACATGTGTTTTAACTGAGAATGACAGAATACCTCCTTCTTTCAATTACTTATCGTTCTTTCTCGTTCACCTTAACAGCCACTGAAGAGCATTATAGCACCTAATTAAATTGTACCACTTTTCGGATAAGTGGCTCATTCGGGGAAATGGCTTTCGAGAATAAAGTCATTCGAGGAACTGGCAGTGGGGGAACGATATTCGGAGAAACGACATTCGGGGAAAAGTGGCACAATCACTTCGATGATTCTGAACGCAATTTGTGATGTATTTTCTTTTAATTTATGCCGCAATAATGTTTGGCGTCCTCTATTGGTTTAATCATATATTTTGCCTTCTTTTTCTAAAAATATGTAGTACAGTTGAGTTATGCTGTGCGAAGTTTTTTTTGTGTTAGAGCCTTAAACATTTTAAACGAAAAATAATCTCAAAATAAATCAAGTAATTTTCATCAAGCGTTCAAACTTGGACAGAGGACAGACATAGATCTGCAGCGAAATATTCTATGAGCGTTTCCTTTATTAATTACTGCGAACTGTCTTTTGCCAATTTACTATTTTCAAATATGTATATCGCAACAAGCTCAAAGATACTGTTTGTTCTGGGATGTAGAGAAAATTATTATTCCGAAAAGATCTTCCACCAGACCCGTCACGAGTTTAATTAAGTTATGGTCTTTAATGTAAAATCTCTGAACGAATACCACGCTTGTTGAGAACCTATCAAATTGTTTTGCTATGGGCTCGGCTGTGTTGATCTCGGTAAAAGCTTTGAAAATGCCGATATTCATTCTAAGTCAACTATTATGCCAAACGACCATTATGCTAAACGACCATTATGCCAAACGACTTTATGCCAAACGGCTTTATGCCAAACGACCTTATGCCAAACGACTTTATGCCAAACGGGGTACAATCGTATCTACGCCAGTTCATGCGGGAAGGATGAAGGGGGAAGGGGGAAGGGGGTTAGTTTTTACGGCAGAGTGCTGCTGGTTTGGTTAGCAGACTGTCTATGGTATCATGCGTAAGGAAAGGCGTGCTATAATGATGAAAGAATGGAAAGCGTTGAGAAACGGTTATATCTGTCCGTCTCGGGCTCTAGCAAATGCTATAAACTGTGATAGATCAACTGTGATATATTAAGAGTGGTGGATAGAAACAAGTGAAAGATACAACTACAGCCATTAAACCACCAGCCCCGTCCCGTACACAAGTTTAAGAATTTTCATACAAAAACGTTACGCGGTGGGTGTCAAAAATGGCATTTTTTGGCGTTATACAATTTGTAAATGAACCCTTGAACTGCGGAAATGCCCACTGAGCTGAGAAACAGGCACCTTCTCAGAAATAAGAAGAAGAAAAAGTAGATAGTTGGCGACAATATATTTTGAAAGAAAAGCTGACATAGGAAAGAAGGGAAAATATAATATGAACAATTAATCCACGAATCTTACGAACCATTAATGGATCATTAAAATAACCAAAACGTTCGCTATGAAATGCATAGATAGCGCCACCGTAGTCTTGCCAGAACAGCAATACTGTCACAATGTTAAATCCTATGTACGGTGGTGCCGCTGTTTTGATGCGGTGAGTGCCGAATGAGTGACTATCAATGATCCATTACCAGTTTACATTAAAGACGCATACATGAATGGTCAATCCTTTATAACAGTATGGATGACTAATGACTCATTCGGGGTAGTGGCGTTCGAGGTAATGGGATGGAGCCTCTAGCAACTGCTTTAAACGAAGAGTTTGAGTACGATACATTAAGAAATACCATACAGAAGCAAGTGGAAGCTACAACTACGAAATACAATGGAAGGGACCGGCCTGGGATTGAACCTATAACCTACTGCTTACGAAGCAGATGCGGTGGTCATTAGATCACAAATCCCGTCAACCATGCAATTGTCGGTGGAATAGTAGAGGAATAGAGAAACGAATTTCACTTCTAAGATATTTTTTTTCAGACTCATTATGACAGACATCCATTATGCCAAATGACTTAATTCCAAATGATCTTTACACCGACCTCATGCCAAACGGCTTTATATTAAACAACTTTATTCCAAAAGACTTATTAAACTATTAGGCAAAAGTTTGAAAAAATTGCATTATTTTCGTTTAATTTATCAATCCAAAAAATATTCACTCATTTAATTGTTTCAACTCAACTTACCGTTTTCGTAAAAAAAAAGTAACGTAAATTAAATTTACGTAAAAAAATGACACTGAGACAAAATGTCAGTGCATAGTACAATTGTCCTAGCTCTTCAATATTTATTACCTTATATATGGTCCTATCAAACAAATAACTTCAAATTGAATTATTCTCCAAACTGACCATCCCCAACAACTCCGCCAGCAAAGTGGAAAAAACGACACACTGAGCACCCAAAATTTGCTCAGTACCAGTCCGACCGGAGCCACAACGGTCGAGTCTGGTTAGTTTTGCACCCTATTCATACACACCACGCGCCGTATCCTACAGTAGTGCCAAGAGTAGCATACTGATGTACAGTAGCAAACTCCGTACAACATCAACACGGCCGGGAAGCAGTTCAACCACTCCGGAAGTGACACGTTTGCTATTGTCGGATGCTCTAATCCTGCCACCGGGGAGCCAGGTGGGACCGGTCAAACATCATCCGAGTGTGCAATACATAATTTAACACCCTCCGATTCAACCGGTTGGTGGAACTCTCGGAAGAAGGCGCAACGCTTTTCTGTCTATTTGCATCCAATTATAAAACTTTGAGAGGCGAACGATGTTTGAAATCTTAGCAATGACTTGATAGGTAATTAAGTAAAACTTGTTCCGCTGGGAAACGGCAAAACTTTCTTTCGGCACCAGAAGCGGATGTTTCGTACTTCAACTGATACGGTGCTGCAAACCACATTGCGAAAGTTTCGTCCGAACTGGACTTGCGTTTATGAAACGTTCTTTGGCACCTAGCAACCTGCCAACGGTCGAAGTTATGATAGAGATGGTGCAGATTACATCCAGGAACTCATTACCAGCTCAACTTTTGGGGTATCATTTGCTTCACCTGAATTTGTTCTGTAAGACGATAGCAATATGTAATCTTATCATCACCTTGAATTATTCTTGAAACTAATTTGGATTTGGATTGGATTGGAATGACAAACTTTGTCAAATCCTTGATACTGAAAACAAGATATATTTTCAGCTTGCTTTCTTTACGATGTACTACTCTGCTCGGGTTTGCTATGACAGTCCCTCGCTTTGCACTCACTCATGTAGAACAAATTAACTTACGATTATTACGTTGTCTTTGCTCATGACATTTGTTGTGTTACGTTCCCACATAGTCCAGTCAGTGGAACAGGGCTGACCGAAGCATCTTTGTCGTAGCAAATCTTCCAGCATTCTTCTCCTCCAGCCTCAACGAGGTGGGCTCAACAACGAGCTTGTTACAAGCAATTGAACAGAACAAGCGAATAGGAACTGTGTGCCTTGTTCGAACGACGACGATGACGAAGACCATGGCGGTGACATTGGGTAGCATTCCAGCGCATTCAATTGGAAGAATGTTCGATATGTGTGTACTAGCTCGGCAGCATGTTTGTTTCGCAGACCTTGCGGAACAGCAACTGTCTTGTTTCACATCGGTGGTCCTTCGTTCCTTGGGTTAAGGATAGGAGGTATTTGTAAATGAACAGCTCCATAATGTCTGTTATCGTTTGCCCTTACAAAGCACGAAATGATGATGCGAGAAATGAGTGGAATTTACATCTCATTGTCTGCAATGTTTAAAGTTGCACTAAGTTTTATAACTGCTGAATTATTTGCCAATCCGAATTTCGCTATGTTATCAATCCTATCTATTTTGTTTCCTAATTTTTATACAATTGCACAAAAATTCCCGGAAGTACTCAGCAAGCATTCAAGGAGGATCTTGGAAAATTCTCGGAGTAACTCCAGAAGAATTCCTAGTGGACTCATGAGTAATTCTGAGGAATTACTGGAAGAACTCTGAAGAATTCCTGAAAACACTCCCATAAAATTCCTAGCAAAAATTGGAAGGAATTCTCGGTTGAGCTCCAAAGACATTTCCGGAGAAACTTCAAAGAAAGTCCATGTGGAACTCTGAAGTAATTCTTTCAGGACCTCTTAAAGATTCCTGAGGGAACTCCGATGGATTTGCTGGAGGAACTACTGAATTATTTCCAGATAAACTGCGGAATAATTTCTGAATGAGCTATGGAGAACATCCCGGAGGAATTCTGCAGAAATTTCTGGAGGATCTTCAAAGGATTTCCTGGAGGAACTCCGAACAATTTGTAGAAGAACTCGAAGGAATTTCTAGAAGAACTCGGAAGAATTCCTACAGGATCTATAGAGAAAATCCAAAGGAATTTCCAGCAAAAGTTTTGAAAAAAATCCTGGAGGATTTTCTAGAGGAGCTCTGTAGGAATTGCTATAAGAACTTCGAAAGAATTCCTGAAGAAACTTTGGAGCAAATCTTGGAGGGATTCCGAACAAATTCTTGGAGGAAGGCGCGGCAGAGCTCTGGAGGATTTCCCAGAGGAAATCTAGTGGAATTCCTTGTGGAACTTGTAAGGAATTCCTTGAGAAGCTCCGGACGAATTTCAGCAGAAATTGCGGAAGAAACTCCAGAAGAACTGCTGGAGGAATTGCGGCGGAATTCACGGAAGAAATCCGGAAAAATACTGGTGGATCTCTGGAAGAATTCTTGAAAGAACTACAGAAAAAATCCAAAAGCTACTATGAAGGGATTCCCCTTGGAGGTCTTGAGGAACTTCGGAGGAAAAGCTAGATTAAAACCAGAATAATTGCTAAAAGAACTCCGGAGGAATTTCTAGAGCAACTCATGAGGAGTTACCGGTGAAGCTCCGAAATAATTCCCGGAGGAGCTCTGAAGGAATTTCCGGCAAAATGTTGAAGGCATTCCTGGAGGAACACTGGAGCAGTTCTCGAAGGAACTCCGAAGGCGTTCCTGGAGAAACTCCGGATGCATTTCGAAAAATACTCCGGAAGCGTTGCTGGAAGAACTCCGGGGTTGTTGCTTGAGGCACACGGGAAAAAATCCTGGAGAAACTATGGGGGATATTCTAAAGAATTCTCGACAGAACTCCGGGAGAACTTTCTAGGAATTACTGAATGAAATCCAAAACTAGCGTTTGAACAACTCCAGAGGAATTTCTGGAAAAATTCTGTAAGAATTCCTGGTTGAAATCCAGAAGAAGATCCGAGGAACTGCTGGATGTAATCCAGAGGAATTTCTATAGGAAGTCAGGAAAAATTTCTGAAAAAAATTAAGAAAAATCCATGAGAGATTCCGGACAATTTACACCAGGAACTCTGAAGGAACTTCCGGAGGAACTCTAGAAAAAATCCTGAAGCAACTCTTGTGAAATTTTCTGCGAAACTCTGGAGGAATTCTCGGAAGAAGATTCGAAGAAATTCTCGGAAAAACTCTTGAGATCTCCAGAGGAATTGCTGGAACAATTCTGTAAGAATTCCTGGTGGAAATCTAGAAGAAGTTTCGAGGATTTTTTGGATGTAATTCAGGGGAATTGCCAGAGGATGTCAAGAAGAATCTCTGAAAAAAAAACTCAAGAACAATTTTAGATAAATTCCGGAAGATTTACACGAGAAAGTCCCGCAAAAATGGTGTTCAACTCAAATCCGGCCGGTACAAGACGAAGGGGAGCGCAACGAGCTAGGTGGTTTGAACAAGTGGAGCAGGATCTTGGAAGTGTGGGGCGATCGAGGAATTGGAGGTTAGCAGCCATGGACCGAGTTAGTTGGCGTAACATTGTGTCGCAGGTCATGTCTTGAAGGACGTAGAGCCGGCAAAAGTAAAAGTAAAGTTGCACGAGAAACTCTGGATGAATTTCCAGAGGAAGTCTAGAGCAAATTCTCGGAGAAACTCTTGTGAAATTCTATGACGAACTCTGGAGGAACTCCCGGAAGAAGTCTAGAGGAAATTCCCGGAGAAAACCTTGAAAAATCCAGAGGAATTTCTGGAAAAATTCTGTAAGAATCCCTGGTGGAAATACAGAAAAAGTTCCAAGGAATTTCTGGAAGTAATCCAGAGGAATTTTCAGAGGAAGTCAGGAAGAATTTCTAAAAAAAACTTAGGAAAAATCCTAGAGGAACTCCGGAACATTTACACGAGGAACTCTGGAGGAATTTCCGGAGGAAGTCTAGAGGAAATTTCCGGAGAAACTCTTGAGAACTCCAGAGTAATTTCTGGAACAATTATGTAAGAATTCTTGGTGGAAATGCAGAAGAAGTTCCGAGAAATTGCTGAATGTAATCCAGAGGAAGTCAGGAACAATTTCTGAAAAAAAACTTTTAAAAATCCTAGAGGAACTCCGGAAGATAAACACGAAGAACTCTGGAGAAATTTCTGGAGGCAAGATTAGAGAAAATTCTCGTAAAAATTGTTGAGAAATTTTCTGAGGAATTTCCAGAGCAAACGTAGGGTATTTTTCGAAGTAACTCGTTAAGAATTCCTAGTGGATTCCTAGGTATTACTGAAACTCTGAAGAATTCCGGGAAAACCCAGGAGGAACCCTGGCGGACATCTGAAGAAATTCCCGGAGAAAATCTGAGATAATTCCGGGAGGAACTCCTTAGAAATTTTATGAGAAACTCTGGAGAAATTCTTGGAGGACTTCCAAATAAATTTCTGCAGGGACTCCTGGAGGAACTTTTAAAAGAAGTCCTGGAGAATCCATGAAACAAATCCAAATGTATTCCCAGTGTAACTCCGAAGGGAATCCCGTAGTAACTACAGTAGGATTCTCGGAGGAACTCTGACGAAATTCCCGACCAAATCTGAAAGAATTCGTGTAGGAACTTCGGAAGAATTTCTAGATGAATCCCGAAGGAATTTCTGGAGAGACTCTGAAGAAATTCATTGAGAAAATTCCGGAGGAGTTTTTGGGAAAAACCACCGGAAGAATTTCTGAAGAGAACCTTCGAATGAATTTCTGTAGCAAATGCCCGGAAGAATTCCTTGATGAAATCTCGGAGAAATCTCTAGAGCAAATGTCCGGAGGAGTTCCTGGAGCTCCTCCGGACATTTGCTCTAGAGATTCGGAAGAATAACTATAAAAATACCTGCAGAAATTTCTGGAGAAAATCTGCGGATATCCCCGGTTGAATTCATGAAGCAAATTTCCGGAGGAATTCCTGGAGGGAATTCCGGAGATTTTATGTAAGAAATCCTCGCAGGAATTCCTGCTGGAAATGCCATGAAAAATTCCAGAAGGAAGTCACCGGAGGAATTCCTTTTTTTTGTTTATTTCAGATTTCTTTATGAGTTTTTCAGATTTTTTTTTAGAGGTTCTCCCAGACACTCCTCAAAAATTATTGTTTTTCGATAATTTTACAATAATTCATCCGCGGACTTCCCTCGTTCCAGGATCTTCTCTAGCAATTACTTCGGGCCTGTAATTTCTCTAAAAATTCGTCGTGGGATTTTCCAGGGATTCTTTAAAAATCTCTCCCGGAATTCTTATGAAAATGCCACCACGAAAACAATTCGAACTCATCCAGAAATTCCTCCGAAATCTCAAATTTTCCGAATTCCAAAAATGTTTAGAACTTCAAAAATTGAGCCTACAGAATTTCCTGGATTCCTTCATGATTTTTCCAGATTTTTTTCAGGGGTTCTCTCAGGCATTCCTCGAGAATTATTTTCATCAGATAATGTTACAGTAATTCATCCACGGATTTCCCCTATTATTCCCCAAAGATTGTTCCAGGATCTTCTCCAGCAATTACTTTAGGAATTCCTCCTGTGATTTTTCTAAAGAGTCGTCGTGAGATTTTCCAGGGATTCTTAAAAAAATACCTCCCGAAATTCTTCTGAAGATTCCACCACGAAAACAATGCAAACTCCTCCAGAGATTCCTTCAGAATTTCAGAATTCTTCAAATTTTCAGATCTTCAACAATTTTTCCTTCGGGACTTTCTGGATTTTTGTTTTCAGATTCCTGTATGATCATTTCAGATTTTTTTTTCAGGAATTCTCCCAGGCATTCTTCAAAAATTATTTTCTTCAGACAATCTTATAGCAATTCATCCATAGATTTCCTTTGTTATTCCCAAATGTATTGCTCCATGATTTTCTCCAGCAATTACTTCAGGAATTCCTCCTGTAATTCCTCCAAATATTCGTCCTGGGAATTCTCCAAAAATTTATTAAAACAAAAAAATCCCTACCTAACCAATTCGAACTCGTCCAGGAATTCCTCAAAAATTTCAAATTTTTAGATTTTTCACAAATTGTCAGAATTTTGATATTTTTTCCTTCGGGAATACTTTTTAGATTCCTTTATGATTTTTCCAGATTTGTTTTTTAGGGATATATATAAATAAAGTATATTCCAGTAATTCCTTAAGTGATTAATCTATGTACTTTTGCAGTATCCAAAAAAAAAAACGTTCTGCGTGTCTTGCAGAATACCCCATCAATTCTTTCAGGCACTCCTTCGAGGATAACTCTATAAGGTCTTTCAAAAATGTATACACGAGTTCTTCCAGGACTTTCTCCAGGAATGCCGCAAAAATACCCACAGAAACATCTTTAAACATTCCTTCAAGGATTTCCCCAAGAATATCTCAGTGTGTTCCTTCAGAAATTTTCCTAGTGATTACTCAAAAATTTACTCCATTAATTTCTTTATAGATTTGTCCAAAAAAGAAAAAAAATCTGAGATTTTCCAGGGATTTATTTAGGAATGTCTACAGGAATTCTCCCATGAACATTCCATGAGATTCCCCCACGAATTCTTCAAAGATTTCTCCGGAGATTCCATTAGAATTTCTTAAATGAATTTCATTAGGAATTCCTGCGAAGAAATTCATTAAGAGATTTATCCAGCCTTTCTTTCAAGAACTTCTGCAGAAATACTCTATCCAGAGTTGTCTCCACGGGTTCAACTATGAAAAAAAAAACAAGGTTTTTACGGAATTCGATCCAGGTGTTTCTTCGGGGAATCCTTAAGATGTTCCCCAATGGATTCCTCCTGGAACACTTGCTAGAATTCCTCTTGGTTTTTCCCAGAATTTCTCTAGAATTCTTCCACATTTTTTTCTCCAAAAATATCGCAAGGCGTTAGATAAGAAATTTCTTCATGGATTCCTACAATTTTTTTTTTCGAGGGATTTTTCCGGAGATGCCTCCATGAATATCTCAAATGTTTGATTTAGGAATTTCTCAAGGGATTTCTCAAAGAATACCTCCAACAAATTCCTTAGGGATTTCTCCAAGCACTCTACCAGGGATTTTCCTAGGAACGCCTTCAGGGATTCCTGCAGGAGTTTTGAATGGATTTTCCAATGGATTCCTCCAGATATTTTTCCAGGTATTCCCCCAGGCAATATTCAAGGAATTCCTTCAGTTATTCTTATAAAAGATTCCTCCAATTTATCAAGTAATTTATCAAGATATATCCTCCTAGAATTTCTAAAGGGGTTCCTCCAAGAACACCATGTTACCAGGATTACCTCAGAAAAAATCACCAGGAGTTTACAAGGGATTCGATCAGAGTTTCTCCCAAGAAATCCTTCAGGAATTTCTTCAGAATTTTTTATGACTCCTTACCAGATTCCTTCTTTTACTCCTATAGAAAAATCTCCAGAAACTTCTTAAGTGTTTTCTCCAAGAATCTTCAATGGACTTTTCGAAAAATTCCTTTAGGAATTTCCCAATAGATACATTTGAAGATTCTACCAATGATGCAGTTCAAAAATTCGAAAGCACTATCTCAAAATATTCTCATGACTCCTGAAAAACAAAAAAACCTGGAGAAACTTTGAAGGGTTTTCCTGTGCAATTCTTTTAGGAATTCCCAAATGAATCCCTGGAGAATTTTCTGGCAAAATTCTTGAAAAAATTACTGAAAGAATTTTTGGCGAGACAGGAATACTGAAGGAATATCTGTAAGAATCCTTGAAAGAAATCCTGATGAAAGTGATAGTATCCAAATTCCTTATGGCAGTCTTCGGAAAATCCTTCTAGTAATTGTTTCAAAGTTCTGCTAAAATAAGTATTAGGCGATGTTTCCAGAAATTCTTAAAGTTGTTTCTCCTGGGATTCCTCTAGATGTTTCTCAAGGGTTCCTGCAAAACATTGTTCGGAGTTTCTTGCAGAATACCTTCAGATTTTTTCAGGGAGCTTGTCTTGAAAGTATTATTCTAGAAATTCATACAAATATTTTACGAGGGATTACTCTTATAATTTATCAACAGATTTCTCAATGATTTTATTTTTCAATGATTACTCTAGAAGTTCTTGCAAAAAGTTTTACACGAATTCCCCCATACCTCGTAGAATCACCCAGAAACTTCCCCAAACATTCCGTTCCAAAAAATTCATAGAGGATCCCCGGAGAAATCTTTGTGTGATTCTCGGAAAAAAACCTTAAGAAAATCTTTCAGGAATCTCTTCAAAATTTTCTGGAAGAAACCCTTTTGGCATTCCTTAAGAAATCCCTTGAGGAATTTATGGTGAGATCCCAGGAGGAATTTCTTAAAGAAGTGAAAACTACGTATTGGAGATATTTTTGGAGAAATAAGTTGAGGAAATCCTTAGGATGGGGATATTCCTGGAAGGTATCTTGTACGAGTTCCTGGAAAAATTCCTATGAGAATTCCTTGAACAACCATTGGAGAAGTTGCTGGTGAGATTTTTGGAGGAATCCCTGAAGAAACCGCTGGGACCATTGGTGTACAAATCTCGGCAAGAACTTCTGGTAGAGTAGTCCTTGAAAAAAAAAATCATGGAAGAATCTCTGGGGAAATTATTAGAGAAATTCCTGGAGTAATCTTTTCTTGAATAAGCTCGGAAGGTGTTCTGCAAGAAACCCAGAAAAATTTTTTTTAGGAAGTCCTGAAGGAATGCGAATTTGGATTGTTAGTTACAGAAATTCCTCAAAGGATTTTTCCCAAAAATCCTTCAATGGTTCGTCCACAAATCAATCCAAGGTTTTTTTTGAAGAATTTTTTTATGAATTTCATCTTTCATCAGGTATTTTGCCAGGAGCCATGAAGGTATTTTTAGATATTTACCGAATTACTGGTTTGCATCCCTGGCCGAATTCTTGGAGGAATCCATTGGAAAAAAAATTCTAAATTACTCCACGAAGAAACTTTTGAAAGAATCCCTGTAGGAGGTCCTGGAGAAATCCTTGGAGGAAATTCTGAAGTATTTCCTGCAGAAATTTTTGGAGGAATGAACAATTTCTTGGGAAGATTTTTTTTTTTTGGAAGAAATTCACCCCCTTAAAATTCATGGGAGAAATTCTGAGCCAATCTGTGCAGAAACTTTGGAGGAATTCCCTAAAAAGCCTTGGAGGAATCCTAGAGAAAGTTCTGATGGAGTTCAGGGAAGAGTTCCTCATGCGTTCAAGGAGGGATGCCTGAAGAAAATGACTGGATGAGTTTCTATAGGAATTTTTGGAGGAATGATTTGAGAAATTCCTGAAAAAATCTCTTGAAAAATTTTCAGGAGGAATCCATGGAACAATTTCAAAAGGTTGTAAGAATAACTCCAGAGAAATACTGGAGGAAATCTAAAGTGTATGAAAAGATTACACAATGTTATATGGAGAAATTCTTATAATCATCTGAGGAAAATCCTTTGAGAATCATCCTCTCCATTCTAAGGAGAATCCTTTGTAAACATCCTGAGGGAATCTCTGGGGAAATTCCTGGAAAAATTCCTGTAAGCAACCCTTAAGAAGTCCCTAGATGAATCTCCCGGAGATTTTTGAGAAATCTTTGAAAAAGTTTCGGTGGAATTTTCTTCTTCTTCTTTCTGGCTTTACGTTCGCACTGGGACAGAGCCTGCTTCTCAGCTTAGTGTTCTTATGAGCACTTCCACAGTTATTAACTGAGAGCTTACTTTGACAATAACCACTTTTGCATGTGTAAATCGTGTGGGCAGGTACGAAGATACTCTATGCCCTGGGAAGTCGAGAAAAACTTGGTCTTGCTGAATAACTGCGCGTTTACCGCTACGGCTATCTGGGCCCACAGGGTTTCGGTGGAATCCTTTAGAGGAATTATTGGAGGAATTGTTGGAGAAATCACTTGAAAAATTCAATAATTTACACCTTGAGATATTTTTGGAGGGTACCTTATAAGAGTCGTTGGAAAAATCCCAGTAGGAATTCTTTGGAAGAATTTCGAGTGAAATTAATATGGGACATCCTGGAGGAAACTTAGAAAAAACCTCTTGCAAAAAATCATGGAACAATTCATTGTGGAACGTCTGGTGGAATCTTCAAAGAATGAACTGGATGAATTTCTGAAGAATAAGATGAGTTATTTCCTAGCGGGATTTTCTGGAGGGACTTATCGAAGATTTCCCTGGAGAAACTTCTTATAGAATTTCTGTATAAATCTCTTTAAAAACTTCTAGAGTTATCCTTGGAGAAACTATAGAGGAATCTCTGGAGAAATTATTAGAGGAATTTCTTGGCGAAATCTTTGGAGGAGTTCACGAGTCAGCCTTTGATAGACGTCCTGGAGGAATTCTGACAGTTTTCTGCAAGAAAGCTAAAACAAATTTTTGCAGGAATCCCTGAAAAACAGCTAGGGAAATTTACCTGGAGGAAACCTAGTAGAAATTTTCTGAACAAAAATCCTCTTGGAGGGATTTTTTAGGAAGAAATTTTGAAAAATTCTTGCGGGATTTCTAAGAAGAATCACTTGAGGAACATCTGGAGGGATTTTCAGAAAAAATCTCTAAATGGCTTCAGACAGCATCTTTGAAGACATTTTTGGAGGGATTTAGAAGAATTATTCGTGGAGAAATTACTGAAAAATCCCTAGAGGAAATTCAGATGGACTCCCCGGAGAAATTTTCGGAGGATTTTGGGAAAATTCCTAAAAAAATCTCTGGAGGAATTTTTTTGGAAAGACTCTGCAGAAATCCTAAATTTTTTTTGAATCCCTGTCTTCTTGTCTTCTTGTCTTCTTGTGCTTCTGGTCTTCTTGTCTTCTTGTCTTCTTGTCTTCTTGTTTCTTGTCTTCTTGTCTTCTTGTCTTCTTGTCTTCTTGTCTTCTTGTCTTCTTGTCTTCTTGTCTTTCTTGTCTTTTCTTGTCTTCTTTGTCTTCTTGTCTTCTTGTCTTCTTGTCTTCTTGTCTTCTTGTCTTTTCTTGTCTTCTTGTCTTCTGTCTTCTGTCTTCTTGTCTTCTTGTCTTCTTGTCTTCTTGTCTTCTTGTCTTCTTGTCTTCTTGTCTTTCTTGTCTTCTTGTCTTCTTGTCTTCTTGTCTTTCTTGTCTTCTGTCTTCTTGTCTTCTTGTCTTCTTGTCTTCTTGTCTTCTTGTCTTCTTGTCTTCTTGTCTTCTTGTTTCTTGTCTTCTTGTCTTCTTGTTCTTCTTGTCTTCTTGTCTTTCTTGTCTTCTTGTCTTCTTGGTCTTCTTGTCTTCTTGTCTTCTTGTCTTCTTGTCTTCTTGTCTTTCTTGTCTTCTTGTCTTCTTGTCTTCTTGTCTTCTTGTCTTTCTTGTCTTCTTGTCTTCTTGTCTTCTTGTCTTCTTGTCTTCTTGTCTTCTTGTCTTCTTCTTGTCTTCTTGTCTTCTTGTCTTCTTGTCTTCTTGTCTTCTTCTTGTCTTCTTGTCTTCTTGTCTTCTTTGTCTTCTTGTCTTCTTGTCTTCTTGTCTTCTGTCTTCTTGTCTTCTTGTCTTCTTGTCTTCTTGTCTTCTTGTCTTCTTGTCTTCTTGTCTTCTTGTCTTAATGTCTTACTTGTTTTTATTTTCTAAAATCATTTAGCTAAGTTAACTGGACTGAAATAAAAAAACATGTAGTGTTCCCGTCCATCCAAACTCATGGCACTCCAAATCCACAATTAAAACATTCTAACGAGTTACGATTCCGAGCAAATCAAAACACAAATGATTCCCCCCGAAAAGTACTCAACTCATCATCGAAGTACGACAAAAAATCGTATTGTATGCAGTGCCATGTCGTTTTGGCACCGAAATTTCGCCTTTGACTGGTGCAAACACGCTTGGGACTCGTCACCAGTCACAGAAAACGGTACGAGTGTGACGCGAACCATGCTTCAAGTTTAATTCAATCATCAAATAGTGTAATTACTTTTTCAAACGAAGGATTTCTCGTATTTCTGTGTATGTGCACGAGTAGTGGAAAAAGTTGACACTGTGGAAGGGTTATGACTCAGAATGCTGCTCGGATGTTCGTTAGGGTTGTGTTTGAGTAAATTAATTTGTACAGCAGTTTTATGTTTTTATATTTTTGTATACAGCATATGCTCGGATGTTTTTGAACGGCTTTGTTCGGAAAGTTCTTAGTAAGCACTGCGTCAAAACTTATCGACAATTTTCGGAAGTTTTGCAAGATTTCGTAATTAAACACATTTTTGAACCTGTATAGCTGTTGTTGGAATTTTCACAAAAGTTTATAATTTAGCAACAGGCGACAGTGAAATCAGACAACGAAACCATTATAACATTGCAACATTTTACATTCACCGTTAAAATCGAACCGAAACTGTAGTAATTCATAAACTCTTTGATGTCGAGTTCAAAAGTGGGTTACATATGTCAGTTGGAATGCCAATGCAATTTCCACTTTTTTAGGTTGTCCGATCGAAACAATTACTGCTCTGGAACAAGCTTGTTAGTTGTTTGCAGAGCTTTTGATGAGACTCGTTTCGAAGGGGATGTTCGTTGTAGAACGGTACGAGTTGCAACAAGCATGTTTCATGGAAAGAAGAACTCACTGCCTAAGCTTTTGGTCTGTTTCATTTTCCATATAAAGAGTCATACGTCAAAAAGCAAGCAAATGTTTTTGATTAATCCGATTTGATTTTGTTTGATTGCATTTGAACTTTGTCTGGAATCAAGAAAGCTATATATGTATGCATTTGAGGCTCAACTGTTCAAAAGCTTACATGTTCTTAGAATCTGATTTCTATTTATCTATTCAATTTGTTCTCATCACAATACATATGTGATATGATCCAAGGTAACTATTATCATCATGCGTACGACAAATAACTTACCAGGAAACTGCCATTCACGTGCGCCGTAGTCATGTGTCCTTCCCCCAGTGACAGCAAGTCCTGCAAGAAGAGATAAGCAAACCGAGACAAGAACATAATCGATTAATCTCAAATTCAATATTTCACTGAATTGGATTAGAGCAAAATCGGAGCGCCTCCGGGTTCCCAATCCAATCTGCAGCACTACCGGCAATGTTTCCCAGGACATCACCATCACTGGGAGGAACAAAATTTCTCTTATCACAACAGCAAACAGCAAAAACCGGCAAAAAGTCAAACACAAAGAGTATCGGATAGGTATTGGATGCCGGAGTCACACGTCCCCAGGAATAGGAAGGGTATCTGCGTGCGAGCACGACAACAACTTTTGTCAGGTTGATCCCGGTAGCTTTTTGCCCCGGAAAGTGATACGGTATGAGTTTTGCGGCAGCGGCAGGGCAGGGGTTAACACATTCCGGAAACTAAACGTTGAAACACGTACCTAGAGGTAGGAACCGCCCCGCAGGGGAGGAGGCAAAAACCTAATTGAATACAATAAACTCTGATAACAGCAATGGCAGCCATCAGTGTGTTGGGATCGGGCCGTGTCGTCGTAAGGAAGTCATTAAATGAAATCTGTCTAATGATTTATTGTTATCGTCTTGGGAGCTCGTTATGGGAGAAGAAACGGTTTAAAGATGTGCATATTTTTAGTGTTCTACCATTTGTGTTTAGCATATGCTTGCAAATATCTGGAATCAACCACTACAAGAAGACTTCTGTCACTATTATTGATATATGTCTTGCAAATTCTCTGAGGAATTTCAAGAGAGATTGTAAGCGAATCATTGGAATACCTTGAAGAATTCCTTGATATCTGTTGGAAAAATCAACGCTCACCGGGTAACGAAAGAGAATTGCCTACGACTAATCGACTTTGCCATCTCCAAGAATATAACCGCCTACTTCCGTATTGATACACCTGGAAATCATCGCAGCCAACAGAACGATCGATTGACATCAATAATAGCGATTAAGGTATCCACCAGGCTTAATAATTCTCCTCAACATCATCTAAATTCGGTGACATACTCTAGAGTACACGCTAAGCCTGCTCAACGCAGCGCATGTGTTAAAACTACACAGAATGAGGCAACCAATGCAAGACCTCTCTGGCTGAGAGAAAACTCTGTGTAAGTCGCACCTCATGCTATGTGTAACCGATGTGTTGGCCATTGGATGTGCGCGGATCGATGGAAATGGAACTGTCAGTCATCTCCCGCGCGGCAGCAAACAGTTGGCCGTTGGTAAGATGGGGAGTTTTCTGGGATATTTTCCAGCGAAAAGGCTGACGATGGTTGCAAATGCGGAAGTTTTTTCCCTATTTGCTTCCGCTTCAGCTATTCGAATGAAAAAATCTCTGAAAAACTTTAAAATTTGAATGTATTTTCAATGTTTTCAGAAGCAAAAACAAAAATGGAAGCGTATTCCGCATTCCAAGCGTTCCTTCTCTGTGCGCATTTCACTCATTCGGTTTGTTTACCACCGTTTGCACAGTCACCGTTTGTGTACAGCCCCTTTGCACAGAATCTGTGCTGCATGAAGAGAGGCCGATTTTGTGTACTCGGCACACATTTTTGAGCGGACGAAGTTTAGCGTGTAACCTTTTCGCTGGAAATATCCCAGAAAACTCCTCATCTTACCAACGGCCAACTGTTTATTGAAGTTGTAGATCTAGTTTAAATTCTACAACTTTGCTGAAGACAGCACGCCGTTCACTTCATAATATTGGGAGTTACAAGCGAATTTCGAGTTTTTTTAAGTGAATTTTTGAAGAGAATTTTCTCAATTTACAAAAATTACGTTCTCACACTTTTTGCAGCAAGAGTTGCTTGTTGTATGGCCTTTCTAATGCCATTAAAAGCAAAATTTAATCGAACCAACCGAGTTATGGGCATCTAAGATTTCATAGTTTTTCACTTAAATTTTGCTTATAACTTCAAAATCATAAGAATTACAAACTTGCGGTGTTCAGCAAAAATGTGCATCTTTACTTCCTCTGCAACTCTTCTCAAGACCACATTCACGTATAACTGAAAATAAAAAGTTAGATCAAAATAACTGATCTTTTTGGGTCCACCCTTAGTTAAAACTTTCAAAATCAATTTACTTAGCTCAAATGAATAGTTAGATCAAAAGTGCCTTCGACAAAGTTGTTCAAAATAACATTTTCTAAAAGTTTGCAGAGGAGCGCAGCTACAAATTTCATCAAACAAAAAAGTTTGAGTCAAAATTTCAAACTTTAATAAGGGCCACCCTATTCAACCTTTTCCATAAAAGATGCAAAACTCTATTACGTTGAGTTCTTTTTGATCCTTCGACCTTGAACGCTTGCTCCTGAGCAGTGCGTCAAGAAAGCCCGAGTAGTCGTCAGTTTTTTTTCCTTTTCGGGTCGTGCGCCAGTTTTTTTCTGAGTGCTTTTATAAAGTCGAGCAAACGAGTGAAGCTGAGAGTGGATTGTGGCTGCTCAGTCAAGGATAACGGATCAATTGGTGAGCTCGTTTCATGCTACTATTTCTAATCTATAGAATATGTATGACTGCACATTTATTCGTTACAATGGTGGGACGTAAATATGAATTTTCAACAAACTATGAATGGTTCGTCACTGTGAGTGTCGACACAAGCTCTGATTCATGAATTATTTATGTTAACATTTTTTTTTTTTCAGAACACCCCTTTTAACCTTTATTTTTGTAATTAAAAAAAAAAACTTTGAATGGTTCGACACTACAAGTGTAGACTTGCAAAAGGTTCACTTTATTCAATAAACTTTGGATGGTTCGCCACTGTAAGTGTCGGCATGAGAATAAGAGTGTTCTATGATGTTCCAACCAATCGAGTTTTTTGTTTCTTTTCAAATAAGTAAAATATAATAACACATGCTTTCGTCCTGACAGCTGTAGGAATGTTATATTTAGATATTTGTTCAAACAAACTTTGAATGGTTCGTCACATCAAGTGTCGGCAAAATTTTCCTCTACATAGAAATTGTTCATATCAAATGAAAATATTATATTTACAAATAAGCATGTATATATCTCACAAATCATTATTTATCATGGTCTAATCGCTTATCAAAGTGAATCCTGTGACCCAACGATCCTTCCCATTAACAAACATCCCTCCCAGTAACCTTTGTGGAGATGCAGAGGCAAACACGGTCTCCAAATAGCAAAGGTTCCACACTAACATTCCTTCCCCCAATCCCACCTGACTGCAAGGAACGTGGCCGGCGCCGCTATTGACCCTGTATAAATAGAGGCACTGAATTATGCACATTGAAAAAGATTATGGCCAATCCCAGCCGAACTTTCTAGTTGATTATTTGTGCATTTTCACTGTCTTCGGTCAATCACGGAATAGGCAACCATTGATATGTGTAGTCAGTATAAGCTAAGCTAAGCTAAGCTAAAAGATGCAAAATCAATTACGAAGAACTTCTCTGAAGACATCGAACGTCTAAAATCGACGAGAACAGAGAAAACACTTTTTTCCGGACAAATTGTCGATTCGGTCCATTGTGCAGTGCCTTCCCGATTTTGGCAACACATTGAAAATATATTCGTAACGTATTTATGAGTAGAATTCGCATATTTCAAAGTTATTGATTAACGTACAGTTGATGTCTTGAAAAGCAGTCAAGCTGTAAAAATTAGGGTTAACGTACCGGTTTTTGGCCAGTCTGAGAGAAAATGTCAATAAAAAATAAATGGGAAGCCGTATTTATACTACAAATATGTCAAATGCAAGCTTCCAATCCATATTATGTGTGTAAAATATCAAAACTGAGCTAAAACGATTTTTTCGCTTTAAAAATCCCGTTGGTCAATATAGGCCAACGGAACCAGTTTCAGCCATAGATTTAACTTTGGTTCCTAAATTGGCCAATTGCATTGATTTCTCATAAGAGTGGCCAAATTAGGAGTGCCCTGGCCAAACTAGGTGTATGGGAGTTAAAATTATAAGGAAAATGAATTGTTTTTCTTATGTTTTGAATAAATTTGGACGAGTAAATGAATGTAGCTCTATCATATGAATGTGATCTACTGAACACATAAGGTTTCATGCTGATTGGCTATGTAAAAGGGTGCATAATCCACTATGGCTACAACTGGCGTATGGCCAAAACCGGTGCTTCTACCCTAAGGGGCTCTGCACAAAAAACAGTCTCTCTCTTCCCTCCTTCATGTAATTAGTAAACAACAAGGCCAGCAAACGTCAAAATCTCATGCAAAATCAAAACAGTGCAGAGCCCCATTGCTACATAGTTCAATAGGCTTCAGAAATTGGTGAAATAGCGGTGGTAATCGACAATATAAGCAAGTGTAATAAAACCATCAAAAGTGTAAGATGATCAGTTATACTGTGTTGGATCGTTGAACAGGGTTTCGGATCCGCCTCGTAAAAGACGTTTTTGGCCTTTTCAAGCTGTAGAAGAGCATCTTTTTATTTTAAGGTTTTCTTTTATAATCAATTAAAGTTACTTACGTTAAGGTATCCAACTAATTCAATTTTCCCTCGAATCCAACAAATAGTTTTTTTTTTATTAGAGAAATCGTAGTACAAACGTGGTTATTGAAATGTGAATGTTCTTAATGAAGCCCTCTCGATGACAGTCTTGTCATCGTTCCGGCCTTTTTCGTTGTTCGTTCGTAGCTGTCAAACATCGGCATTAGAAAAGGGCGAATGAGGGGTGTCCGCGGCAGTGCTGCTAGTTCCCGCAACACTCCCCGACCCGTAACGCTGCAGGTTTGTCTCCGGCGCAGCTTTACTAGTTGGTTGTACGTCCAGCACTGCGATCTTACTCATTGGACGACGAAGGTTTCCGTTGGCTGTCTGTACGACGGCTTGTCGCACACGACCATCATGCCCTGCTATAATCGAAACTATGCGGCCCCTTGTCCAGCCGTTGCGTACGTTCTTCTCGATCAACACCACCAAGTCACCTACTTCCGGTGTCTTCACCTCCTCGAACCATTTCGTTCGCCTTGAGATACTGGGCAAATACTCGCGTGTCCATCTCTTCCAAAAATGTTCAATCATTTGCCTTGCCATGTCCCAATTCGTCCGACCCACGTCCTCCGACTCCATCAACGGTTTTTTTGGATCGGACAACGCCATCAGAACTGAGATGGATAAAATGGCTTGGCGTTAATGCCTCTTGTTCTATGGACTGGAGAGGGATAAAAGTCAATGGACGAGAATTGACAATAGCGCTTGCTTCAGCGATGACCGTGAGCAACGTTTCATCATACGGGTTGTTCAAGCTGGTTAAAGATGCTAGGGCGACCTTTACCGTTCGTACAAGCCGTTCCCATACTCCTCCAAAGTGTGGGGCGGCCGGCGGGTTGAAGAACCATTTCGTATTGGCATCAGTGAAGGTATCTGCTAATCCGTTGTTGATTTCGTGGAGCTCCTGATGCAGCTCACGGCTAGCACCCTGAAAGTTAGTTCCATTGTCCGTATAAATCTCGCTGGGTGCCCCACGCATTGCCACAAAGCGACGGATTGCCATCTTGCATGACTCCGTCGATAGCGAATGTACAACCTCGAGATGTATGGCTCTTACCGATAAGCAAGTGAACAAGGCTATCCACCTCTTCACCAGCGAACGACCACGCTTCACAGCTATTGGTCCAAAATAATCGAGGCCAATGTATGTAAACGGTCGACCGCATTGTTCCAAATGCGACGGTGGTAACGGGGCCATTTTTGGTGTGACAGGTGAAGCATTCTGTACCTTACAGCGCTGGCACTTTCTGGTGGTCTGGCGTACCACTGTGCGAAGGTTTGGTATCTGGAAACGCTGCCGGATTTCATTCACCACTGTTTCACAGTTTCCGTGTAGAAATTTGCGGTGATACCAATCAACCAAGAGTTCAGTGAGTCGGTGGTACCGTGGGAGTATGATGGGAAATTTGCAGTCATAAGGTAAATCTGGGGCAGCTCCAATTCGGCTGTCTACCCGCAGGACGTTCAGCTCATCCGCAAATGGCGAAAGTTTATAGATGGCGTTTGATTTGTCAATTCGGTTCACCGTTGAATCCTTGTTGAGCAGCACAGCGACTTCATCGGGGTAGGCTACGGCTTGCACCATGCGCCATAGAGCTACTTCAGATTTGTGGATTTCTTCCTGCAACAGGCGACCCGTCGTCCTCGGCTGTTCCAATCTGCACCGTTGGCTATTATGCAAAAAACGAATCACGTACGCAATGGTCCGCACTAAACGTTCTTATTTTGAGTATCGGCTGAAGTCTACCAACTGTTCCATCACGACTTCTCGATGCACCAAACAAGCACGCAGCTCTTCGGCAGTTTCCAAGTCCTGTTCTGTAACCTTCTGCGGCCATTCTGCTTCTGAACGTCGTAAAAAGTCTGGTCCTTCAATCCATCTGGAGTCGGAACTCAGACAGGGTCCCTTTCCCCACTTGGTCACCTCGTCAGCCACATTTAGTTTCGACGGAATTCAACGCCAATCTTCTGCATTTGTCTTGGACAATATCTCACCTACTCGGCAGGCTACAAACTGGCGGTAGCGTCTGTGATCGGATCGTATCCATGCAAGTACTGTTTCCGAATCTGTCCACAGCACTTGACGAACTATAGGGAGTGTATGCGAATCCACAATAGTCCGCAGCATCCTAGTGCCAAGGAGGGCTCCTTGTAGCTCCAGTCTCGGGATAGAGAGAGCCTTAAGCGGTGCTACCTTCGCCTTGGCCATCACGAGAGCACAGTAAACTTCGTTGTCAATCTCCGCTCGAAGATAAGCAACACAGGCATACGCGTCCTCACTTGCATCGGTAAATATGTGGAGTTGAAGTTCCCTAATCTCCGTTGACAAAAACCCAGGGAAATACGAGCGGCTGATTCGGACTCTTGAGAGCTCCGCAAATCCCGCTGTCCAACGTCGCCATTTTTCCTGGATTTCTGCAGAAACCACTTCGTCCCAGCCAATATGCGTCCTCCAAACATCCTGAATAATGACTCGACCGTGTATCAGAAAGTGGGACATCAGTCCCAGAGGGTCGAAGATGCTCATGACGCATCGTAGCAAGTTGCGCTTCGTTGGTACCACTATTCCTACATCCGTATCTACTTCGAAGGTGAATTGATCGTCACTTGGAATCCATGACATTCCCAGAACTCGCTCCGTTGTCTTCTCTTTGTTTGCTTCGATCTGCTTCGATTCCTGGTTCCCAGAGTCCCCGACCCGTCGAAGAACGGTCGTAGAATTAGAAAGCCAGTTCCTGATGGTAAAACCTTCATTAGCGTGAACTTGCTTTACCTCCAGCGCCACGTCGATTGCTTCCTCCTCGGTGTCGAAACTGTCCAAGTAGTCATCAACGTAATGCTTGAACACTATTGCTGAGGCTGCTCTCGGGAAGGCATCCTTGTGCTCTTCGGCGTTTAGGTTTTTTATATATTGGGCCTGACATGGTGAGCATGTCGACCCAAAGGACCCCACATCCATTGTGTATACCTGAATGGGCTGAGTTGGGTCTTTACGGTAAAGAAATCTCTGCGACTGTGTATCATTGGCCAAGATGCGAAACTGATGAAACATTTGTTTCAAATCCCCACAGATCGCTACCTTCCGCTCACGGAATCCGAAAAGGACTGTTAACAATGGAGTTAGAAGATCAGGCCCCTTTAAGATCATACTGTTGAAAGAGATTCCTTTGACCTTCGCTGCAGCGTCCCACACAAGGCGCATTTTTCCCGGCTTTCTGGCATTTCGCACTGCTCCCAAAGGTAGGTACCAAATCCTTTCCGGGTCCGCTGACTCCAGCTCCTCTGGAGTAGCTTGGTGAATGTAGCCGCACTCGAGATACTCCCTGATTTGTCGATGTACACTGTCATGAAGTTCTGGGTCTGCTTTCATCCGCCGTTCGAAACACTCTAGTTGCCTCTTGGCCATACCGAAACTGTCAGGAAACTTGAAGTGATCATAACGCCACAGAAGTCCCGTTTCGAACCCCGTTGTGATGCGGCGGGTCGTCTGCGCCAGTATTGATCGGGCACGCTTGTCATCATCACTCTCAAGACGTGTGAAATCGGCTACTCCCAAGCTCTCAACGGTAAATAATTCCTTTACCATATCGTGCAAGTCAAGATCTTTCGTACATTCGCAGATGTGGAAGCTAGCGCTGGCTGTGGGATACTCCTGCCGCCATTCCCGATATTGGTCCAACCCAACCGAGTTCTGCTCGCGATGGGGTCGCCTAGTTGACCCTCTCGTATCTTCAACGCTGCCTATTAGACTGGCGTTATTGGAGCCGATGAGGATTCCAGCTGTCACTGATTCAAAACTCGTGATGGGGAGTCCTTGCAGGTGAGTGTACTGCCGTGCCAACTTCTCGTAGTTCAAAGATTGCTGCGGCAGGACTGAGGTTCTTCACCAGTGCGCGTATCGTTCAGTGTGTATCTTTCAGACTGCTTGGCCGTCGCTGATCTCGATCAGAATCCGCTGAGATTTTTGGTTCGGTGTCGGTTACATTGCTCGTCCATGTTAGACAAAGCGGAAGATCTTCTCCGTCGTCAATTCCGAGCTCTTTCGCCACCGTATTTTCTACCAGAGTCATGGATGATCCGTCGTCTAAAACGCAAATGTTTCCACCGATCTATCTTTTCCAGTACAAGCGTACAGGAAGATATTTGAAAAGAACAGAGTGCTTCTGAGTGTGATGTGCGTTTACCCGTTTCACTTGTTTCTCCTGTTACCGCTGAGTCCTTCGTTTCATCTTTTCGCCGGCTTGTTTGGCTTGTGGAGGGCAGAATGTAGAAGTTGATGATGACGCATGAACATCCCTCTATTGCCACAGGTGGATTGTGTCTTACAGGGTCGACGAACCGTGCTTACCCAAGCACGTCCGGCACAGATGGTGGATCTTGGACGACCTTCCAACGACTTTTCTGGATCCATTTTCTTGAAAATTGCACAATCTTTAACTTTGTGCTGCGGGATCTTCACACGCTAGACACCGTTACTAATGGGAGAGGACTCGGGCTTCGATGACGGGGATCTCTTCGCTGATTCCTCAACCCCTATGAGCGTTAAGGAAGTTTTCTTTTCTTTCCCCTTCTCGTTCCTAGTCGGCTTTGAGGGCTTGCTATCCGAAATGATCGTAACGTCCGAAGCCGCTACGACAAGTGTAGACAAATAAGCCGAGAACGTACGAAGATCAACTGCTGGAAACTGCCGCTTGTACAACGCCCAATCTAGGCGCAACTGCCCCGGAACTTTCTCGACTAACTCTTGGAGTAACACTGGGTTGCACAAATGTGCCACTTGACCCGCAGCCTCAAGATGGTCGCAGAGATTCTGCACAGCCATCCCAAATGAGATTAATGTCTCTAACCTATCCGGCTTTGAGCCGGTACCTCCCTTACTTTATTTAATAAATTATGAATAATAAGCTCAGGGCGCCCGAAAAGCATATATAAAGTGGACAACACCTGAGGTACACACGCCGGTAGCAGTAATCGACTTTTAACTGCGTCGTACGCCTTACCTTGCAAGGCTCGTTGCAAACGCGCCAGATTTTCGACATCAGAATAGCCGCACGCCGTGGTTGAGTTGATGTATGCACTGTAGAAGATCGGCCAATCCTCCGGATCTCCTCTAAACGGTGGTAGATCTTTCGGCATCACCTGACGAGCCAATAGCTGGTGATGAGTCGGTCCAACTGGTGCATACGGATTTACGAGAACGTTCGGCTGCCCAGCGTATAACGGCTGACCTGAGAGAGGTTGCTGACCCGACACAGATGGCTGATTAAAGAGAGGCAGTTGTCCAGGAACAGGCGGCAGACTCTGAATCGGTGGATGCCCGGTTACCGGTGGTTGATATATCGATGAAAGGAAAGGCGCCGCAGCGCCGGTTGACACCTCACCAATCGTTGCTCCGGAATAAATTCGTGGATATGTCGCGACTGGGACCGTACTGCATACTGGAGTTGCTGTTGCCGGTATACACATTGCTGGCAGTGGAAGTGAAGCCATTACACGACTCCTCGGAATAGCTCCTTGGTTCATGCATTGCTCAAACCGTGGTGCCTGGAACGGGAGTGATGGCACGGTACTGTACGGCACGGCTGCTGGCAAAAACGTTGATGATCCGGAAGGCATTGTTGACATCGGTGCCGAGGTCATATTGGGTTGCACGGAAACCGAGATGGGAGCATACGATGAACTGGCCAGGTTATCTTTCATCGTTCCAGATATTGGCGTGGACGTTGAATTAAACGGAGCTGCCACTGATGCAGGAACTTCTGTCACAACTGGATGTATGAGTGACAGGTTCGTCAGCTGATTTTCCACCCTTTTCATCCATTCTTCCACTCGTCCTACTCCGGATTCCTCGACTAACGTAGTCATCGTCGGTAATTCCAGTTCTCCACTTTGCAGAATCTGACCTCTGACCTTCGAAATCGCTGACTCTAAATGTTGCTTCTTCCTTGCCAGCTCCAGCATGTGCTGAGATTCATCTCCTGTTCTAGAAGCGCTTGTTGCTCCTGTAGTTGGCGAAGAGTAGCCTTTGTCTTTTCAGAGAACTGGGAGGAACAGCTCCCGATTGGGCTGATAACACTATCGCCTACAACTACAGCCGCAGCACCAGACGACATCGGAGTATTTGACACGTTCTCTAGCCCAGCAGTCACAATTGACAGTGTCGACGTTGAAGGGATCACCAGGGTTGTCGTTAGAGGTAGGTTTGACGGTGGAGGGCGATAGGCAATCGATGACCTGCATGTCTCGCATCGCCAATTTCTGACCTTCCGGACGCTGCCATCCACTCCCGCACATCCGTAATGGATCCACTCCTCACAGGCCGAACATTGGACCATATTGTCCAGACTGTTGGACTGCCTACAGACTTTGCAGTCATTACGCTCCGTCTCTGGCATCGCGGATGGTTAATCCGATCGTGGACTTAACCTTGAATTTTGTTGGATCGTTGAACAGGGTTTCGGATCCGCCTCGTAAAAGACGATTTTTGGCCTTTTCAAGCTGTGGAAGAGCATCTTTTTATTTGAAGGTTTTCATTTGACAATCAATAAAGTTACTTACGTTAAGGTATCCAACTAATTCAATTTTCCTCGAATCCAACAAATAGTTTTTTTTATATTAGAAATCGTATTACAAACGTGGTTATTGAAATATGAATGTTCTTAATGAAGCCCTCTCGATGACAGTCTTGTCATCGTTCCGGCCTTTTTCGTTGTTCGTTCGTAGCTGTCAAACATCGGCATTAGAAAAGGGCGAATGAGGGGTGTCCGTGGCAGTGCTGCTAGTTCCCGCAACATACTGTGTTGATCACAAATGTTTTGTTGTTGTTGTGCTTGTATTTTTCAATATATCGATCGAATTATGTGTGGCGAACTGAAGAGCCTGAAAATGTTTTCAAATTATTTCGTGATCATTGATAAGTTAATCCGTAGCTTTTATTGAATAGTTGATAAGTGATTTCATTTTGGTATTTCTGTAGGCATTTCAGTAACAGTTTAGAAAATCTTTGAGAAACTTCGTTCATAGCTCTATATGACAATTTAAGAAAAATGTTGAGAATGGGTTTTCACGTAGTCATTAAAAAACGATTATAGAGAAATTTAAAGAGCGAATAAAAGAAGAGCCCATGTTCAACCTTCATTGGATATTGTTAAAATTTGCGTGGTTTCCTCCTTCCCGTTGCATTTATCCAATACAGACGTTTGAAAGTTATCTTTAGTAATCTAGACCAGATTGACGCTTTTTTAGCAGTCATTAGTTTTTCTGATCACATCCTTGCAACAGCTGGAAAGTGGTATAGGAGAATATTTGCATGCCTACTATAGAGTTTTGCAAACACCTTTTCAATTCAAATTTCACTAAAAATATTTACTTTAATCAAAAGTAAACGTCAAATTTTACATTTTCTCTGCTATACGCTTACATTCTAACCGATGTTACAGAAAATTACGCCGAAATAGAATCGAAAATTTTATCATTGATTGTATTTTTACCAAAAGCATCAATTGGTGGAATACTTGAGAAAATTTCTATGTATCAAAGAGATTTCGACAGCAATTTCATCAATTACTCGTAAAAAAAATTCTTGTGAAAAAAGAAACTCAATCATAAGAATGAAACTTGAAATTTCAGCAGTAAAACATCCAACAATTTTCACTAATAATTAATTCGAAAAGTGCTCTCATGTTGCTTCAACAACTCCACCACACATTTCTTCTTTAACATAATTGTTTTCAATAAGTACTCTATCCTCTAATCATTCATTTTGCAACTCTTGGAAAAATTTTCCCGAATGTCAGCGAACGAATATTTATTAACTCTATTTTAGTATGCCGTCCGGTCTCGCATTAAAGCAGCCAGAAGCATTGAAAAAGTGCTTTGATTAAAAAACGGGGGTGGGACATTTCGCATAAGACGTTTCGCATTAGGACGTTTCGCATAAGGAGGTTTTGCATACGGACGTTTGGCATTATGGACATTTGGCATAATCAGAATCATATGCCTTCTTTGAAATGCTACTCTTCTTGTATGGAACCGCTTTATGCGAAACGACCATTATGCCAAAGGTCCGTATATGAAACGTCCTTATGCGAAGCGTCTTTGTGCGAAATGGGTCACTCCTTTAAAAAACGCGTAGTTTTTCAACAGGCCTTACTGTAAATATTTGATGGATACCTTTTACAGTCAAACCTCCATGAGTCGATATCTGAAGGGACAATCGACTCATGGAAATATCGAGTCGTGGAAACAAATGCTTTGGAAAGCTGTTTGATGGGACCATCATAGTAACCATGAAATTTTGGTTTTAGTATGGTTCCATGAGTGGACATCGACTTATGGAGGTTTCACTGTATTCTCTTTCTCTATTCATTCCTGACATTACATATCAACTGTTATGACATTGATTTTAGCGTAATAGGGAGCTGGATCTTATTCTTCACACTTTTGATTCACTCCGGCAGTAAGGTATTTTGTTACCTATTGAGCTAATCTTTGGACACACATCGTAAGCGTATTGAAGTGCTTTTTACTGTAAAATTTCAGACAATTCGGTCAAGAAAATCGCCCATGCCAAAGGGAATCATCGAAGTGCCCAACTAGCTCTGCAGCTTAATGTATAAGAACTTCCACTTTTTTCAACTTAGAACCTTGTTCACTATTTTCACATAAGACGCGTGATAACAAAAACTGCGCTCTATTTTCCGGAAATCCCAAAAATAAACCCACTCAAAATGACCATCAACTGAACCTGTATTCGATATCTGCTATTTTTGATATGGTTTTGCTTGCAGCACATTTCAACTCTAGAACAGCTGCACATGGTCTCTGAAAGTAATACCTCGCTTGTACTGTGTACAAGAAGTGTGCTTGTTATATGGTACATGTAATCAGTACATGAAGTATCTACTTTTGAGTCAAAAGCTGAACTGAAGAAGGCTCCCAGACATTTTTCGCATCATTCGTAGTATTTTCTATATATTATTTGAAATTTGAATGATAAAAATCAGACGCATTTCAAAATCCCCGAATTCGGCAACATCCCAATTTGGCAATATTAAAATCACGCCTTGTTGCCAAAATCGGTAAGACAACTACAACTCGTTTAACTAAACTCCTCCTTGTATGCTACAATTTCTCTAAAGGATCCTCTAGGACTTTTCTGTTTTTTTTTTTTTTTTTTTTTTAGAATGTCGAGTAGTTTGCGTTTTTTGATTCTGTGTTGCTTACTACGTGAGCGAGCAAACTGGTCTGAAACGATGTAAGTGTTGCTTGTGACACTCTGTAACATTTTACAAATGTTTCAACCTAAATATCCTTATTCTAGTGTTGGTTTAACTTGAACAAAATAACGACTTTGAGTAAATGTAAATTTTCACGCCATAACTTATTATTGAATTGTAATTAAATGTAGTTTTATGTCCACAATACACCAATACCCTAATTATAGGGCATTTCAAAACTCTCATGCAAATGGACCCAACTGGTCAGTTCGTGTTCAAACTTCGTTGTGATCAGACGTGTATAGAGTGAGCGCACAAAAGTATAGATCTGAAGGTTTTCAAAGTTGTATTGTTTCAGCTTATTGCTGTCGAGGTGTAGTGTGAGAAGGCTACGAATATGAAATGGCAGATATGGAACTGAGAACAATTCTTTGAGCTGCGCTTTGAGCGAGGAGACCCGGAACCGACGACATGGATATTTTTTCCTTTATGAAGGAAAAAATGGCGTTGAAGTGTGACAGTCTACTGTCGATGTATAAGAGAAATGAAT
>NW_018736090.1:0-25858 GCF_002204515.2 Aedes aegypti
ATATCGTCCCAAAATGCCAATGGCAACATCTCTATTCCAGTTCACCGTTTGTATTGTCGTTTTCCCAGTTTCTTTCCCTTTCTTCATCTGGAAATCGGTGGTAAATAAAGCACCACAACGGAGACAGCCCAGCAAAATAACCGTGAA
Source organism: Aedes aegypti (assembly GCF_002204515.2). Classification (NCBI taxonomy): domain Eukaryota; kingdom Metazoa; phylum Arthropoda; class Insecta; order Diptera; family Culicidae; genus Aedes; species Aedes aegypti. The sequence continues at coordinate 148 of NW_018736090.1, forward strand.
AATATCCGGTTCGGGTGAGGAAGGATCCACGGGAGCAGCAGGAATACGGAGGTAAAAAAGAATGCAGGATAAAAACATTATACATTCCCATGAAAAATCGCTTCAACCTTTCGAGGGTTGGAGTGTGGGGGTAAAAGGACTGCTTTATGGGTACTCGGCATCCACTGGATCCAGCTGTGCTCCAAACATCTGCTCATGACTTTGAGTGTGTGTATGTGAAGGGCGATGAAGGTCCCAGCGGTCGGTGAGAGGCACATGATTCTGTGGGGCATTTCCTGCTCAAAACGTTAATAAAAATGGCACTTTCAGACTGACAATTTCAATGTATTTTAATTTGTTGCATTAATAGTAGTAAGTCGGATATGATGTCCCATCAAATTTTTGCTAAATTTCTTAGATCACGTTTTGAAAAGGGCCTATCTTTTAAATGGATTTTTAAGATTAGAAAATTTCTAGCTCAAAATTGGTCAAAAATGTCAGCACTTTAAATGACACGCCTCAAAATGCGACTGATTTGGAGCTGCCGAAGTGATTCGTTTGCAGCTCTTATGGGGAAAGCTGCCGAACAGAATGAGGCTGCCGACAATAGTCACACTGACAAGAGATGATCGCAGCGTTGTAAAAACGTTTCCAAAAAGCTTTTAACAAGTCTGTCGTTGTGAATCGATGAAGGATCGCGCTGATCGATGTAAACAAACAAAAACGTTATTTGTCTGCTGATGTCCGAAAAAAATCACAAGAGAAGCGCGGCATCGGCTAAGATGCCGAGAATACGTAAGTTCCTCTATAATGTAACATAGAAACGCTATGGTTTTATCCCACCATGTACTTTTTTTCTGATAGTCCTTGTTGTTTACTGAAACTTCTTCGAAGACACTATTTATAATCACTTAAATTATAAAATTATTTTATTTGGCAAGCTCTTTTTAGAACGTAGTCTTAGAAATTTAGGAAAATATTGATGGTAAAAGTCTCATAATTACATTAACACATGTTTAAAGTTTCTTTCAATTCGTAAACGGTATCGTCTACGCGATTCGCGTTTTGCGCTGGAAATGCCCTGTGGGTCTCTCGTCTCTATGAAAAAACGGTTCGGCTGGTGCTGAAAAAAGCCGGAAGGCACGGCAAAACTACGTGAGAAAAGATAGGAAATAGCGGAGAAAAGCTTTCCGAGGAAACCTGACAACAACGGCAGCAGCGGTTCGGTGATGGTTTACCAGGATGGGAACGGAAGCAGCAGGATTCCACTCTCGCATAAGCAATAAAATAAAACTGCTCTTGAATATGAATGAATTTCGGGAACAAAGTGAAATATCGGCCAGAACAGAAACTGTTTTACGCTTGTTACGGTTGGTTTCGTTTCTTACCTTTCATGACTTGGTCGAAATCGTAGTGGGACTGTGCTGAGAATGGATTGTGGAACCGATAAGTTTGGAAAGCTAATAGATCTGGACTTTGAGGAATGATTTTCTTAAGGTAATAATACTTATTGAAGGCTTGATCATTCAAACGCGAATGACCTGCTATGGTTTACGAGTCTATAATTCAAAAAAAAAAAAAAAAAAAAAAAGAATGCCTTATAAACGTACACTCCCGTGCAAAACTTTGGGTTCATCTCCTCAAAAACAATCTCTACGGCACATTCAAAAAGCAAAGAATTATTCTTACTTCCTAGGTGTTTTTTGTGCTACATTTTTACTTAAAGTTGTGACATTTAAAAAAAAACACACCGAAAAAACATCCCTTTTTCTTAGCTTTGGATAGACCAAAATTTTAAACCAATTGGTCATTAGAATCGTAATATTATATTCTTTCAAGAGCACTCTCAAAATTTTGGCGAAAAAATCTGTAAACTACTCAAAATCAATGAAACAGTCATTCAAGTCATCGTGCAAAAGTTTGGGTTCACCCCTTAGTACACACTTGAATTAGAATACCGATCTCAGCTGTGCAAATCTCGGTTAACGATCAACGCTCCGTCATCGTAATCATTGTCATCACCGAAACTTCAAAAGCAGTTTTGCTGTTCAAAACTAAGAATCAATTATCTTGATAAAGCCTCGTCCTGGAGCACCTGGTCAATCCACCTAGCTCGCTGCGCCCCATGCCTTCTTGTTCCGACCGGATTCGTACGAACACTATCTTTACAGGACTGTTGTCCGGCATTCTAGCAACATGCTCTGCCCAGCGTATCCTTCCAGCTTTAGCTACCTTCACGATACTGGGTTCGCCGTAGAGTTGAGCGAGCTCGTGGTTCATCCTTCGCCGCCACACGCCGTCGAAGATCGTCCTTAGCATTCGACTTTCGAAAACATCAAGAGCTTGCAAGTCCTCTTCGAGCATAGTCCATGTCTCATGCTCATAGAGGACTACCGGTCTTATGAGCGTTTTGAACATCGTGCATTTGGTGCGGGGGTGAATCATTCTTGACCGCAGTTTCATCTGGAGCCCATAGTAGGCACGACTTCCGCTGATGATGCGCCTTCGTTTTTCCCGACTAACATTGTTGTCAGCCGTCAGCAAGGATCCGAGGTAGACGAACTCGTCCACCACCTCGAAGATATCCCCGTCTATCGTAACACTGCTTCCTAGGCGGGCCCTGTCGCACTCAGTTCCGCCAACCAGCATGTACTTTGTTTTCGACACATTCACCATTAGCCCATCTTTTGTTGCTTCGCGTTTTAGGCGGGTGAACAAATCTGCCATCGTTTCAAATTTTCTCAAAATAATATCCATGTTGCCCGCGAAGCGAACAAATTGTCCGGATCTCGTGAGAATCGTGCCTCGACTGTTAAGTCCGGCTCTCCGCATGACACCTTCAAGCGCAATATTGAACAACAGGCACGAAAGTCCGTCGCCCGGTCGTAGTCCCCGCCGAGACTCGAACGAACTGGAGTGTTCGCCCGAGATCTTCACACAATTTTGCACAGCTTCCATCGTCGCTCTTATCAGTCTCGTGAGCTTCCCGGGAAAGCTGTTGTCGTCCATGATTTTTCATAGCTCTACGCGGTCGATTCTATCGTATGCCGCCTTGAAATCGATGAACAAAAGGTGTCTAGGGACCTGGTACTCAAGGCATTTCTGGATGATTTGCCGCACGGAACGCGTACCATGCTGCAGCATTGCAGCCCGCGCTGCATTCTTCTCCTCTAAAACCTTCTGGCACTCTTCGTCGAACCAATCGTTTCTTGAGCTCCGTTAATGGCTGCTTTGACTGTCCCCAGCAGTCCTCAAGAGGGGCCCTATCGAGCTCGCCCTCATTCGGCAACGCTGCCTCAAGATGCTGCGCGTACGCATTGGTGACTTCCGGTTGTTTCAGTCGCGCTAGATTGTACCGAGGCGGGCGTCGGTACCGTACTTCGTTGATGACGGAGAGTTTTGGGTGCAGTTTCACCATCACCAGGTAGTGGTCGGAGTCAATGTTAGCGCCACGAGAGGCTGTGCTGAAAATAGGTGCTACGAATGGCCATATTCTTGGAGGCGACAAAATCGTAGGACGTTCTCGTTCGTCAGCCGGTGGGCGCTGAACTTTCCAATCGTCGGTCTGAACTCCTCCTCCTGACCAACCTGAGCGTTCAAATCTCCTATGATGATCTTGATGTCGTGGCTTGGGCAGCGGTCGTACTCGCTTCGAGCTTTTTTTTTTATTTTTGTTTTTTTTTTTTTTTATTTGCTGCGCGTAGAATGCGTCCTTGTCATCATCAGTGCTCCCGGAGTATGGGCTATGCACGTTTATTATGCTGAAGTTAAAGAATCGGCCTTTGATTCTTAACTTGCACATTCGTTCATTGATCGGGCTCCACCCGATCACGCGCTTTTGCATATCACCCATCACTATAAAAGCTGTTCCCATAATCCCAGCTCACGTGTGTTGCCGCAGCTCTGGTAGATGGTATGATTACCTCTAAACGTTCGTACCAATGCTCCTGTCCAGCACACCTCCTGCAGCGCTACGATACCGAAAACGCGGGTCTTCAGTACATCGGAGAGTATGCGAGTACTTCCAATGAAGTTGAGAGATTTGCATTTCCACGTACCGAGTTTCCAATCGCTAGTCCATTTTCGTCGCTGTGGTCTTTGCCGATTGTTCCGGTCCGTATTCTCTCGTTGACGTTCATGTGCTGGTGTATTTTTACGGCTGGCTTGCAGGGCCTGACACCAACCCCTTAGATTTCCGGAGGGCCATTCCCCCTTAATGTTCGGAGGACCATAGTGCACAGTTTAGCTTAGAGTCGTTCTCTGGCACTCGGACGATGATCAGCCGCCCCTGTAATGGGGAACAGACGCTGTTGTGAGCCGCTCCTAACATGGAGTACGAACGCTCAAGGTTTGCAGAAGCAAAAGCAAAAGCAAACCCCCCCCCCCCCCTTCCCTGTCAGCATACGACCAAAGTTCCTACCGGGGGTTGGTTACCCGATCTTCCCCAAGGTTACTAGTACCCCGGCCAGTACCACGACCCAGACAACCAAAATGTACGTATAACGAAATCACCTGGAGGCTTTGTATGTGCAACATTTCACTTATAAGATGTCGCGAAACGGCCTTCTACGTACAAAAGTGGAGGCGATATGCGTGCATATATTATGTGATGCATAATAACATACAATGCGAGTGTATAAATATTCCACCGAACTAACCTGTGATCTTATGCGACTTAACTTATGATAACAAATGTCGATTTGACAGCTGCTACGGATTGATTCGACTTACTTTGTACGAGTGTACGGGGACGAAACAAAATGTACAAATGAACTCAGAAAAGAAGTGTTTTATGCGGAAGAAGCTCATCAATCTGACGAGTTTATCAACGGTGTTTTGCGAGTTTGATGTAATTAGTATGAATAAACGAGTTGTAATATGAACTTTCATGCGATTTCTGGTTGTCTGGGGAGGAGGTAGGGATAGGAGTTGCTGGACAAGAGGCTAAGGACCGCACAAAGGAGTCTATTTTATTCCTGCAGGTACGCGAGGTACCAATGGTACGCCATGCCCAGCCATTTACCGTGCCGCAAAATGTAGCTTATCTCAATCATTTTGCCTATCCTCTGTATATCCGGCACACTTTGCAATTTGGTAGATGAAATGAAGCGTATATCGGCACATTAATATGTTATTGCAAAAACGTGTCACTTTTTTTTAATAAAGTGATATTGAAAAATGATATTTTAACAAAGATTCGTTAAAATATTGAAATTTTCAAATAAAAACATCATTTTATTTTCATACAGCACATACATGTGATCGAATTTCAGTGATGTATAGTATTCAAAATGAAATATATTCGATTTTTACGTCAATAGGAAGTAAAACGTAGAACATTAGTAATTTTTACATTTTTTACCAGAACTGTGTTATTTAAAGTTCTAGAACTTCGAAAATTTGTCGTATTTTGACAACGTTTAGTGGTTCCCAAAAGAATAGTGTTGACCCACGGGAACTATTTAGTGAAAGTTATGTACAGTGAGGGTAAGGACCGCCACCATAGTGGGTAATCGGTCTGGCGTTTTGACGAAATATTAAGATTTTCGATTGGAAATAATAGAGCTTTATGTTCATATAATTGTTGAAATGGTTCTTTACCTTTTTATTTAGGAATCAAAATGACAATTCATGAAGAGTTATTACGATACCATCACTTCAGGGCTGGTAGCTGTTAAGTGTCTTGAAATATGCACAGACCACATGTCAGAAAATCTTGACCAAAATCTGACTGAACCACGTTTTAATTAAGATTCCTCAGAGAATTAAACAAAAAATCACTCAAAAATACTTTATAAATATTTATGTGGGAATTCCTCGTAGCGTAACACCAAATATAAGTATATGGATTTAATGATTATTTTTCTGAAATCATATTAGAATGTAATTTAGGTATTTTATGGAAGTTTCGTTCCTCTCGGTTCCTTTAAAAAAATCGAAAGATTTTTTTTCCAGAAGCTAGTTAGAGATATCTTTAATAATTCAGGAATCTTCCACGGATACCTTCTGAAACTAAACCAGGGATTACATCAAAGATACGTTTCAAAATTTTTCGAAGATGTGATGTTTCTCAGAACTCATCCAGCGGTTTTTCCATAGATTTCATAAAAAACTCCAGAGATTATCTCTGGGATTTTAAGAGAAGAAAAAGAATATTAATTCAAACCCTCATTCAAGCGAGCCATACGTTTATCATATATGCTTCATTAACCTTCCAGTCGTCGAGAGATTTTTTCATCAGTGTTTTACAAAATACATCTGAGGTGTTAATCAGTTTTAATAAGTCACCAGACCTCCCTGATCATAACAAATGAAGCTTTTTTAAAACTGGTGTTTATTTATCATTTATGATATAACAGTAAATATTTTACTAATAAAGGGCTTAAAGGTCCCTTTGCTAGTTGCATTTCATCAGTTTAAGATTTTTGAAAATGTCCTAATCGTTGACTAAAATAAAAACCTCCGTTTACGCGAGAGAAAAACGAATATTTGAAAACCAAGTGGTTGAGTGCTGTGGACAACTTCCCGGCAGTGCAACTGTTCGGCATTGGTTCACATGTGGTCTTCCCTATCGTTTCATTTTACACCAATTAATCAATCCTGAAAAACCGCATCCCACAATCCGTAATGTCTGTTTTGGTTTGTTAATAATCGTCAGTACCTCCACTGTGAAAAGGGTTGGACAACGAAAAAAAAAACACTGTGAAATCATCGTGGAATGAAACCATGAACATAATTGAATTAGCCAGAAAACCGCATGCACTTATCATTACCGTTGGCTACCGCCTGTTGCTGAAACTCCTGGAAGTAGGAGTTGATTTAAGTGGACACCAATGTGTATCGATGTAAAGGGAATTATTTTTACACATGGTATATGAAATCAGGACTTTCTGTATTAGTGGTGTGGTTATAGAATATAAGTATATACTATGTGAGAAATACTAACGAAAGGTATACATTTGCTAAGCTTGAACTTCATAGTACGTTGAAGTTTTTAAAAGATCTACATGAAATGATGCTAATAAAAGAATTAAAAAAGCGTTTTTTCTTCTAAAATCAACTCTGTAAAAACTCTGAACTGCCACTGCAAATGTAATATGTTGTTAACAAAATTTTAATAAAAGCCTAAGTTAGTTTTACCAAATTGGGACGATAGTGTTTTCTAACACAGAACACCTAGATGAAAGAAATTAATGAAACCTAAGGGCAAAAACTTACTTACTGCATTATATAGTTGTTGAATTTCAGTTTAACTAAGTGCTCTGATTCCAACCAACACCTCTTCTACCTCTTTATAGAACATTTCCCATCCCTCACAATATAAAATACCGGACGACCTTGCGGCTCACCTAAAAGTGGAATCGGTATTGCCCCGAATTCTGTTGTCGGTCGCTCCCTAGAAACCTTTCTCCGGAAGGGGAAGGAAATTCTGTGGCCCCAAAAGAACAACAGATTTGTTTTCCTCGTTTGGTGAAAGATAAATTGATAAGATTATGTCAGCCTTTTTGCACCGCTTATTTATATCCCCTTTTCTCGGCTGTTCCTAGTAGGGCCTAAAGACGATCTTTGCAATCGAACCATGCTTGTGGCATAAGAAAGGAATAAGGCCCATCTGAAGGCACGAGCGAGTAGGTACAATAGGGTAATCGCTTTTAACGGGACGAGGGTTTTCATCGCCACTTTCGGCTAAACAGGATTGTCTGCTTGATGGCTGCTGCAGGGGGAGCAGAAAGATTTTACACCTGATTGAGAAAGAATGGGTTTATAACACATGGGTTGGGAGTAGCACGCGACAGCAGTTTCATGCGGAACATTTTTCTGTTCAACATCTGCAGTTGACACCTTAGCAAAAAAAAAAGTGTATGGAAGGTGATCAGCACTTACGTCTTTTCATTCGAATAGTATATGAATCAGGAGCATTCATTTGTATGTAATGTTTGTTGAAAATTTATAATGACTTTTCCAAAGTGTGGAGCACCTACATAACGCTCATAAACCTGAGTAAATCGGTATTCAGCGAGTCGCGTGGATGGTTCGGATTAATTGACATGCATAAGTCACGCAACTTCGCGGTTGATCAAAACTGATTGCCTTTTGTTTATTTTTCCATATACTTATAGCTACCTTACATTCTACTACTTCAATTGGACATTCGCATAAGTGCGTTACTCACGCTCTCACTCTCTTAAGCCTATACGGTCAGCTGTTAAGAGCACGCTCGCAACTCGACCATGCCTTTGTTTTATTATACTAATGACCTGGTTCTGGTGTGGCTTGAATAAGGAAGTTTGAATGTTTGCTACTCAGCGCTTTAAGGTTGCTACTGGTATGTTTGGTGTTATGCTTTACTTTCGGTTGGAATGTAGGAAATGTATAGAAATGGAAAGCTATGTAGGTCATGTAGAAAAGGTCACCACACCTCCCCCTTTTAAAAAGAAGAATATAAGTTTTTTAACGAGTTAATAATTAACAACGATTAACGATATTTTTCTTTTGCTTTATTTTACATTTTGATTAACCTATTTTTATGAACTGTAGATTGTTTTTTAGATTGAGGGTGAATTATAACACAGTTTGGATCTTCATATTTATGAACAATATACGGTCCTAGATAGAAAGGATCTAGTTTTTTTTCTGTTATGGTTAGAAAGATATACACTATCTCCAGGGCAAATGTTGATTGGATTAGTCTCTTCATTATTTTTCATTTGTCTCTTTTCTTTATTTTGAATGAGATTTTTTCTTGCAATTTGGTTGGTATACTGCAATTTGAATTTAAGTTCGTTATGATATTGTTCGATATTATAAATTGGCTCAATTTTGTGTACATCATGTTGAATATTTTGTGGTAATTTAGCCTTTTGGCCAAAAACAAGCTCAAATGGGGTATAACCATGTTCAGTGTGTGGAGTCGTGTTAAAGGTAAATTCGTAATATTTAACCCAATCGTCCCAATCTGTTTGGTGAGCGTTAGTGAATGATCTCAGATATTCATTTAAACATCTGTGATTTCTCTCTAACGCTCCTATAGATTGTGGGTGATAGGCAGTTGATAATGTATGCTTGATTTCTAAATGTTTACATATTTTTTCAATTACTTCGTTATTGTATTCAGACCCTTGGTCTGTTCGAAGTTGAAGAAATGTTCCATTTAAGATGAAGTTAAGATGAAGTTATCAACAATTGCTTTAGCTAAAACGTTTGCTTCTTTTGTTGGTACAGGGATCAATATCACGTATTTCGATAAGTTACATTGCAATGTTAGTATAAATCTATTCCCGTTGTTCGTTTTTGTAAGTGGTCCCACAGTGTCTGCGGAGATAACTTCGAACGGTTTGGAAGGAGTCGTAGTAATTACTTCTGCTTCCTTTTGTGTGTCTATAGACCTTATTTATTTTACATTGGACACATTTTCCGACAAAATTCATTATGTCATTTTTCATGTTTTTCCACACGAAATATTCTCTTACCTTCAGGTATAATCTATGTCTACCTACATGTCCACCGGTGGGGTATATATGAAATTGTTTGAGGATATCCTGAATTTCTTTAATATTCTTCAATATTCGTGGAGGTGTAAACAGGGATAATTTTATAATTGGATATGGCAATATTTGCGATTTCCTTAAATGTTTCAATCGACATGTTCTTGAACATGTTATCCTTCTTTGAAATTGCTAGCATGTTTCTGTTATATTTACTCATGAGTGTTGATAATTGTAGGAACGCAAACTCTAAAGCTTGACTTCCATTTTTGTTTAGTATTGGAACAATAATTTGTCCTAAAATTTTTCGATAGTTATGATTGAATAGTTTTAATAAAAGTTTGCTGTGGTGCACTTCACAACTAACTTTAAGAAGTTTTCTTACTTCGAGGGGTTGTCCGTTTCCCAAATTGCAAGGTGATCAATCTTGTTCAATGGTTTTGACACTTCCACCGGTTTATTATTAGTTTCTGAACGATCGAGTCATCGATCTTGTGTTTACTCTAAGGATACTTAATGTTTTCAATTCTTCTGAATTACTTGGTATTCTTGACAGTGCGTCAGCACATACATTGTCTTTACCTGGGACAAATTCAATATCAAAACCAAACTCTTCAAGTTCGAGACGCATTTTGGTCAGCTTTGAAGTTGGATTTCGCATTCCAAATAAATAAACTAGTGGTCTATGGTCCGTACGAACTTTGAACCTTCGACCGTACAGATATGATTTGAAGTAGTTGATTGCCCAGTGTATAGCAGTCAACTCTTTCTCAATTACGGGTTTATTCTTTTCTCCTTTGGTGAATGCTCTACTGGCGAATGCAATAGGTAAATCACCATGTGTGTATTTTTGAGACAATACAGCTCCACAAGCAATGTTGGGAAGCGTCTGTTTGTCAAAATGAATTCTTTTGTAAAGTCTGGATAGCTAAGAATTTTTGGAGAAAGTAAACAACTTTTGAGCTTATTAAATCGGTCTTGATGAAGATAATTCCATTTGAAGCTAACTCCCTTTTTTTAACAAATCGTTGAGAGGTTTAGTTATTTCTGCGAAATCAGGAATAAATTTCCTATAATAATTACAGAAAGCTACAAAACGACGCACTTCATCTGCATTTGTAGGTACAGGATATTCTCTTATAATTTTGAATTTGAATCATCTGGTAAAATTCCACAATCTGTTATTTTATGACCTAAGTATGTTACTTCGGTCTTGAAAAATTTGCATTTCATAGGGTTGAGTTTCAGGTTATAATATCTCAGCCTTTCAAAGACTTTTGATAAATTATTCAGGTGATGGTTGACTGAACATCCAATAACTACGATGTCGTCAATGTAAACGAAAGCACATTCTGGATTCAATCCAGCCATTGCTATGTTCATCATACGTTGAAAGCTATTTGGACTGACATTAAGCCCAAATGGCAATCTTTTGAAATTAAAATGTCCGGATGGAGAGGAAAATGCTGTGTATTTTTTTGATGATTCTTCTAGCGGAATCTGATGAAACCCGGCCATCAAATCTAGAGTGCTAAAATATTTAGCTCGGCCCAGTTCATCCAAAATTACATCAATACGTGGTAACGGGAATTTATCCGCAACTACCTTTTTGTTGAGTTGACGAAAGTCAACAACTAATCTCCATTTCTTTTCATTGCTATCGGACTTTTTAGGAACTAACAGTATTGGCGAATTAAAAGGTGAAGTTGATGGTTCGATGATGTCATCTTCTAACATTTTGTTTATTTGTCTGTTAATTTCATCTTTTTGCGCATGAATAATTTTATAATTGGGAATGTAAACCGCTTTTTGGTCTGTCAGTTCAATGTTTTGAGAGTAAAAATTATTTGTTGATAATTTTTCATCTGTGAGCGGAAAAAATATCTTCATATTTTTCTATCAACTTTTTAAGAGAATGTTTTATGTGAGGAGGAAATTCATCTACTTTTCGGTCAATTCTAAAATTTCTTGTACTCTTTTTTTATGAGGTTTAGTACAACTTGTATTCACTGCTTGTTTGTAGTTTTCTAAATTTTCAATTTTTGGGACAAAATTCTGTAATAATGACTGATGAATCAGTTGTGTTAATAAATTTTACTAATGGACTTTGATGTGAGACGATGGTATTGCCGCAAAAGATACCTGGTTGAATCTCTTGAGACAATATCAAAGAATCTTTAGATAAATTTCAATTTGGTATTCTTCGCACCACTTCACAACGTGCAGGTTATGCATATGTTGTTTGGGTAATTGTCCTCAATTGGTATTGCGATTTCTTCGTTGAAAATTCTAAATGTCAATAGCCAATGGTCCGTAATCTAAATTGCATTTAAATTTAGATAAAAAATCACGGCCTAATATGCCATCAGTGTGGATAGGAAATTGTGAATCGACAGTTTGAAAATTATGACATATTGTTATGTCATCTCAAAATATAAAGTTGCTAATGTTTCAGCTAAAGTTTCCTGGGTTCCATGCGTTATACCTGTAATTTGGAACCGTTTATTTTCATTGACTATATGTTGAGGTGGTAATTTATTTATTTTTATTATTGAGATATCTGCACCACTATCAACTATAAAGGAACATTCACGATTTCCTTCTAACCAAAGATTGACAAAATTAGCTGCCTTCAGATTTATTGTATAAATGGAGCTCGAGGTGTTGTATGGGGCAGCTGATCCATTTGACCTAAAAAATGTCGATTCATATGTTGACGTTGATTATTGTCGAAGGGGCGTTCTTGTATTTCCGGACTCAGGATTCAAAGTTCGGAACATTAGCAGCACCTGCTACATAGACATTTCTAGGCATTGTTATTCCGATTATTATGGCCTCGCATTACTATTAAAGTATCGCGGGTTGCATGCGATTCTGAAAAATTATTTCCATTTCTGGTAGAATAATTACCGTAAGAATTTCTGTGTTAAAATGTCCACGGTTGTTGTTACGATATCGTATCGTTTATTATTTTGATTCCGATATTGATTTTGATAATTATTAAATTTTTGTTGAAAGTTGTGATTTCCTTTCATAGTTAGTAGTTGGGCGGAATTATCGATTTCTGGTATATTTTCGTTTACTTTTGGATCGCATCCTTGAGATCTGTAAATGTACCTGCCTTCAGTATCAGTTTCACATCTGGATTACTGACTCCATTTATCAAGGCTTCTACACCAATCTTAGTTGACATTTTAGAAAGCAACGTCGCTAGGAATTTTGCTTTCAATGTAAACATTTTTCAGTCGAATAGTGAGATTTTCAACTTCTTCGCAAAATTTTTGATTTGATTGTTTAGATTTTATCGCCTTAAGTTTTGCTATGATACTCTCAGGCGTTGTTTTATCTTGACACCTGTTTTTAACATCTTGGATTATTAGAGGTATTGTTATAGCTTCATTTGGCAATCCAATACGAGCCTTTCCTGTAAGTCTAGTTCTGAGGAATTTTGCGGCTATTCTTCCTCACCAGCTTGAATAATTTCCAATAAAAGATTGGATGCATCTATAAAAGCATCTAACCCCGCAACTGAACCATCGTATGGTTGTACCAAAGAAGTAGCCGTTTTATAATCGAACATGTTTGTTTGTATATGTTTTTTTTCGAAGTTTTAAAAAATGCAATTATTATATTCGCAAGTGCTTTAAATTTAATCAAATGCTTACCATAGTCTAATCTGATATCAATGAATATTTTTATTTCACTAAATAAAGAACGAGCATCTCTTAATAATGCTTTTTGATGATATTGATCATAGTCTTCTAAGATATATAGAATATTTTCGTATAATTCTTTTGCTTTCCTAAGTTTATCTAACAGGGTCGTTTTTAAATACTTTCCTGTTTGGGGATTTTCTTAGGGTTTTCAGCTCTTGCTGGAGATTTGATAATAGTTCATCTACTTGTTTTTGGTTGTACATACCGATCACATTATCAATTATCTTTATGTGCGTTATGGTGCACTGTATTCCTCTGCTGCCAGGGCTCGACGACGGCGTGAAGAGGACGAATGCGGCGATGACCTTCATTTTGACGATTTGTTGATTGGTTATTGCTGGAACCACTGTGCTGGTTCATGCTGGAACTGCGATGGATCTTCTTCGTGACACGTTGCTTTTTCAATGTTATTTTTCACTAATCATTAGTCACATCACATTGTTCTTGTTCATACATTTGTAACACGCGAACTCTTGTTACTTTTCGCTATGCGCAAATCAATTTCTCTTTTAAAACAACGCCACACGAAATATGCGCTTGTGGCTAAGATAGCCAGTACAAAACATGCTGCGATAATATCATTCGATTCTAAACTGTTTTTTGTTACAGCAGGAGCAACTTGTTGGCTTGCTGAGCCACAATTGATATTTTCTTCTTTCGACTCAGTTGCACCCATTTTTGTACTTTTAGTTCACTTTCACTTAGTTTGTAAGGGTGATGTATTTCGCTTGCTTCATAGTTTCACACCAGCTGTCAAATTCTTCTTTTAAAATTTTCACGACAATCACTGTTGTAATAATTACAATTGCTATGGAAATCGCGATTAATTTCGACATTCTTCCCAACAGTGCTTTATGGTTCGTTTCTGCACTGATCACTAATTGCACTTGTTCACTTTAAGTAACTGTCTCTTATTAATCCTCGCGGCGCTTTTTGATTAAGTGCGAATTCACAGGTTCACTTAGGACGGTCGCCATCAGCGAGTCGCGTGGATGGTTCGGATTAATTGACATGCATAAGTCACGCAACTTCGCGGTTGATCAAAACTGATTGCCTTTTGTTTATTTTTCCATATACTTATAGCTACCTTACATTCTACTTACTTCAATTGGACATTCGCATAAGTGCGTTACTCACGCTCTCACTCTCTTAAGCCTATACGGTCAGCTGTTAAGAGCACGCTCGCAACTCGACCATGCCTTTGTTTTATTATACTAATGACCTGGTTCTGGTGTGGCTTGAATAAGGAAGTTTGAATGTTTGCTACTCAGCGCTTTAAGGTTGCTACTGGTATGTTTGGTGTTATGCTTTACTTTCGGTTGGAATGTAGGAAATGTATAGAAATGGAAAGCTATGTAGGTCATGTAGAAAAGGTCACCACAGTATGTGGTCATGTGTTGCGGATGATAAAATAACTTGATGATTCAGTGCGCATCGTACCTTCGTGTTGTGCCTACACGAATTCTCTCTGCTCTTGGAAGTTATCTTAAAATCTACATAAAGCAATAAAACAGTACTTTTCAGTACTAAAATTAAAAACAATACTTTTCAGTACTATTTTCTACTATTGATCCCTTTACGATCATTGTTTGGCCCGTGCCTTCGATTTTTCGTTGAACTCGTTGGCGAAAGCTAGCGGTGGTAATCCTTCTTGGACACCGTCTTGGGAAAAAACCTCTTAGGAGGTCACGTCTTCTTTCGTTTATTAACTTAACATGGTATCAACAATAAACAAAAGGAAAGGTGAATCTCTGAATTCACAACTTCCTCCCAAAAAGTGGGATTTAAAACTTTCACTAAACGTGGCAAGAATGGAAGAAAGGACGTTTCCCCGGAATGCGAACTTTCTTCCAAGGGTGAAATGAATAATTGTATCGAAATGAGCAATCAGTTCGATGCTCTAGACAAATTTTCCGAACACCAAATCGAAGCAGCCTCAAGCCCAGGCTCTTTGATTCAAGTGAGGAAGCAAAGAGTGCCACCTGTGGTGGTCAGTTGTTCCGAATTTGGGGGATTAAGGCAGGAGATCTTGATCTCCATTAGGTGAATCAAGGTTTCCTTCCACATCGCAAAGAAAGGAAACTGTCGCGTTTTGCCGGAAACTCTTAAAGATCGCGAACTTCTTCTCAAAACTCTTGAAGAGAATAAGCACAATTTTTTGACTTATGACGACAAAACCGATCGTTTGTTCAAAGTCGTCTTGAAAGGTCTCTTAAGTGACTATAAGTCACCTGAAGAGATCAAAAATGGTATAAATGATTTACTTGGATTTTCCCCAGTCCAAGTAATCATTATGAAAAAGAGAACCCAATCTGGCATTGTTCAGAAAGGGCTCTCTCAAAAATATTATTTAGTTCACTTTAACAAAAAAGAAATAAATAATATTAAAGCGTTAGAAAAATCAAAACTTAAGGACTGTTCATTTTATAAAGTGGACACCTTGTGCATGCTGTATCTTTTTTATTCATCAATGAAATTTCAATCTGTTTTCTGCACATCGTTCGACTAGTATTGTACATTGTTGTGATGATAAAAAATCTCCAAAATAATTAAATTTCACACGAATATGGAACAACGATTAGAACGGTCGATTTTTGGAGGTTATCAAAATCAATGATTGTTAGAAATTGGCTGGAAAATTCGACAATTTATATTTTTATTTTCAAAAAAGGCTTGTTCTTCGAAAGCATCATCAATCAGAAGCCTGATGGAAAAATCAAGTTATTTTTGTAACAAAAATTTTACAGATATAATAAAATCATTTTTCCCTATATTTTTTAGACAAAACTATTTTAAATTTGAAGGGAACTGATATGAGTAGATTTTTTTGGTTAAAAGTATGTCCTGACGGAAGTCCTAATATAGTATTATAATGAAAAATAACTTACGCCTTCATAGAGTTACTTATTAAGTCCCTAATTCACATTTAAGCATAATAGAAACACAACTGTTTTATTCTTAGAAGACCTTTCAAAGTACATTGACAATCATCAAAATTCATACTCGATAATAATTTTCCGAGGCTTCGATTTCCGATTTTGACGAGGAGGATTAAGGATTTTCCCGGTGTGGTTGCTTGAAGAGTTGCTGTTCAAGTTATTTGAATTCAAGTTTCCACCTTTTTTCCGTCCCTGGAGTTTGGCTCACTGGAAAACCTTGACTGTTGGTGATTCCAGTCGTTGACGTGTTTCGATTGCTGTTGTTGGTGCTTCCGAAGTTAAGTATTATTTTATTTGTTTCTGTTGTTTTGTTTCTTTTTCTTTTTATACTGGTGTAATCTATTTTATATTATCCCCGTCATTTTTCCATTATGGAGACTGACGGGGAGGCAGTTTCTGTTGAAGATAGTATTTCTAAAGAAGCTTCTATTGTTAAACACATTCGTGTTAAAACTTATCCCACTACCTTTCTGGGCCCCTTCGTAGTATTTTTTCGAAAAAAAGAAAAGCCAATCAATGTCCTTTTGATTTCTTCAGAGATTTATAAATTGTATAAATCTGTTAAAGAAATCAAAAAAATTTCCCTTGATAAATTGCGGGTAGTTTTTGGATCTCGAGAAGACGCTAATGCGTTATTAGAGTCCAAATTATTTTTAATTCATATCGAGTTTACGCTCCAAGTGACTCATGTGAAATTAATGGTATTATTTACGATGAGGCTCTAGAATGTGATGACATTGTAAATCACGGTTCTGGAGTTTTCAAAAATCAGGCAATTTTTCCAGTAAAAATTTTAGAATGTGTTCGTTTATCTAAATCAACTTTTTCAGATAAAGGATCATTTTATACACATTCTAATTGTATCAAAATAACATTTTCAGGATCTGTTCTTCCTGATTATGTTGTTATTGATAATGTAAAATTTCATGTTAGACTATTTTTTCCCCAAAATTATGCATTGCGATCGTTGTCTTCTTTTTGGACACACATCGCAATTTTGTTCAAATAAACCAAAATGTTCCAAATGTGGTGGAGTTCATACTCCATCCGAATGTAAAAAAAATTCTGATGGTTGTATTTATTGTGGAAAAAAACATAATTTTTTGAAGGAGTGTTCAGTATATATTGCACATCAACAACAATTCAATTTGAAAATAAAAAAAAAAATTATCTTATTCCGATATTATTAAAACTTCCGATGGTATTGCTTCTCATAATATTTTCGAACCTTTATCTGAAAATAATTGCAATGAGAATTCAAAAGAGGAAACAAATAATTTTGTTTATAACAAATAATTTTGTAAAAAGAAAAAGAATTAATAAATCTAACAATCACAATCACATTTTTGAACCTCAACCTTCAACATCTTATGATAAAAATTTTCCTCCCATGAATTCTTCAAATAAAAATCAGAGCATTCCTGGTTTCCACAAAAGCACTTCCATATTTTCTTCTGACAAATTTGATGATAGTAATAAAATTAAAAATAATTCTCAGAATAATAGTAATCAAAATAATGAACCTAACATTTTGAACATTTTGGAAGATATTATCGATTTTTTGGAATCGAATGATTTTTGGAAAAACCTGATTAAAAAAAATTTACCATTTTAGCCACTTTTCTTGAAAAACTAAATTCATTTGGACCACTCATTAGTTCTTTGTTTTGTCTCTAATGGCTCAAAGAAATAACCAAAATTTGAATATTTTGCAATGGAATTGTCGAAGTATTATTCCAAAAATTGACCGACTCAAAGCTTTAATTTCAAACAGTGATATTGATATATTCTGTTTAAATGAAACGTGGTTAGTAGATACTAAATATTTTAGTATTCCTTCATTCAATATAATCCGCAAAGATCGTAATATTTCATATGGTGGGGTCATGATTGGAATTCGTGAAAATATTCAATTCAAATTTTTAGAATTTTCATTGGATTCTCAAATTGAAAATGTTTCTATTTCTGTCAAACATAATGACATTGAATTTTCGATTATTTGTTTATATATTCCTCCACAAGCAAGATTTTCTCTACAAGAACTGAAAACTATCTTAAACTCTGTTCCTTCTCCATTTTACATTCTTGGTGACTTGAATGCTCATCATTTTGCTTGGGGCAGTGATATGACCGATGGTAGAGGATCATTAATTATGGACCTAATCGACGAATTAAACTTAAATATTTTGAATGATGGATCATTTACAAGGATTGCTGTGCCTCCTGCTCATCATTCCTGTATCGATTTATCGCTTTGTTCAAATAGTTTGTACTTGAAGTCGTCTTGGAAAATAATTGATGATCCTAATGGTAGTGATCATTTACCCATTCACATTTCCATGCACAATCCTCTCCGTGGGCAATTGAGTCCAGAACCTTATGTGCATGATTTGACGAAAAATGTAAATTGGAATAAATTTTCTGACTTGGTTTCTTCTGCTTTGAATAAATTTGATTATTCGCTTTAACCTCTTCAAAATTATGATAGTTTTTCACAAATTTTAATTGAATGTTTATATAAATCACAATGTAAGCAAATAAAATTGGGACCAGCGAAAAGTAAACATATTTCGTTTTGGTGGGATAACGATTGTACGATTGCATTGAAAAATAAATCAAATGCTTTTAAACAATTTAGGCGTTCAGGATCAAGGGAGCATTATATTTTTTATTGCAAAACTGAAGCTCGGTTTACTCGAGTCACTAAATTTAAAAAACGAAATTATTGGAGAAATTTTATTGAAAATCTTGATCCTGAAGCTTCCTTATCTAAATTATGGTCTGTTGCTCGAAATTTGAGAAATTACAATATAGCTTCTACATCTGTTCTGGAATATTCAGAAGATTGGATTGATCAATTCGCTTCTAAAATTTGTCCTGATTTTGTTCCTACATCCCTCACATTTAAAAAACAACAATGTTATAATTATTTTCCTGAACTTTGTAAAGAATTTTCCATAGAGGAAATGGATTTGGCACTATCTATTACCAATAAACACTGCTCCAGGTATTGATAATATTAAATTTATTGTGTTGAAAAATTTACCCGTTGATGGTAAATTACATTTACTTTCCTTGTATAATTTATTCCTCTTTCAGAATATATTTCCATTACAATGGCGTTCTATTAAAGTAGTTAGTATTCTAAAACCTGATAAAAATCCTTCTTTAGTAGATAGTAGAAGACCTATTAGCTTATTATCGTGTCTTCGTAAGCTAATGGAAAGAATGATTCTTAATCGTCTCGAATTATGGGCTGAGAAAAATAATGTACTTTCGTCCTCACAATTTGGATTTAGGAAAGGTCGTGGAACTCGTGATTGTGTTGGTCTGTTAGCTTCGTATATTGAATTATCGTTCAATAAAAAACAAGATGTAGTTACTACCTTCCTTGATGTTTTCTGGTGCATATGATTCTGTTCTAATAGATTTGCTTTTTAATAAAATGATTGATTGTAAAATTCCAATAATCCTTTCTAATTTCTTATGCAATTTGTTTTCTTTCAAAATAATGCATTTTTACCATAACGGATTTTCTAGAATGATTCGTTATATTATTTTGGATTGCCACAGGGTTCTTGTTTAAGCCCATTTCTATACAATTTATTCACCAGATACATAATTTCCATTATTCCAATGGATGCTATTTCATTCAATTTGCTGATGATAAAAACATTTCTATAACTGGCAAGAATAAAGAAGTTATTCGTCACTTTATGCAACTTGCTTTGGATAATATTGATACATGGGCACATAATAATGGTTTTACCTTTTCAGCTCAAAAAACAAAATTTATTTTATTTTCTCGGAAACATTCTCCAGTTAGTATTGAATTATTTCTCAATAATCATTGTATTGATCAAGTTTTCGATTATAAATATCTTGGTATATGGTTTGATTATAAATTGAAATGGAACAATCATATCCAATATATTCAAAAAATTTGTTCAAAGAGAATCAATTTTCTTCGTACGATTATTGGAACATGGTGGGGTGCTCATCCCTCTGATTTTGATTACACTTTATAAAACAACTATTCGTTCAGTTATGGAATACGGTTGTTTTACTTTTGGAAGTGCTGTTCAGACATATTTTTCGAAGCTTGAAAAATTCAGTTTCGTTGTTTGCGAATTTGTTTAAAATTAATGAATTCTACCCATACAAAATCTGTTGAGGTTCTTGCTGGCATTATTCCTCTAAGAAATCGCTTACACGAACTAAATTGTAAGTTTTGAATAAATTGTTTTTCAAATAATCATCCTATAATTGATCTGTTAAAATCCCTTTTCGTGTCATGCTCATTTTCGTATGGCAAATTTTTATTGATCGAAAATTTATTGGAGTGGAACAAAATCAAATTTTTTTTTACAGATGGATCTTTGGTGGGTAATATGGCAGGATTTGGAGTTTTCAACATCAATTTAGCTCACTTTTATAAATTGGAATCTCCGTGTTCGATTTTCACAGCTGAATTAACTGCTCTGTATTTTACTTGTAATTTAATTGAAAATTCCGCTCCTAACATATATATGGTATGTTCTGATAGCCTTAGTAGTCTTAATGCTTTAAGTTGTAGTAATTTTCATTTCAAAAACACATCATACTGTTTTGCAAATTAAAAGCTTATTACATCGTTTATATTCTCGGGGATATGTTATTAAATTTTTTTGGGTACCAGCTCATTGTAATATTTATGGTAATGAACAGGCTGATTTATTGGCAAAATTGGGTGTTTTTTGTGGTATAACTTACAATCGCGATATTTATTATTTTGAATATTTTACGAAATTGAAAAAGTATTCTTTGAATAATTGGCAACTTTCATGGAACACGAGTATTTAAAGGCGTTATTGTTATTCTATTTACCCGAAGGTAAAGCTAGTTCCTTGGTTTAAAAACTTGTATGTTGGGCGTAATTTTATTTGTTCCCTCTCTAGATTGATGTCCAACCATTATTTTTGTAATAGTTATTTATACCGCATGAACATTATAGATTCAAATATTTGTGAATGCAATGAATCTTATGAAGACATTGATCATATTGTTTTTAAATGTTCTCGATTTAGAGGACCACGAGAACAATTCTTTGACAACATAATCAGATTAGGTTTTGATATTCCTGTGTCTGTTCGTGATATTTTGGGAAATAAATATCTTCCCATATTGAAAATTTTATATAAATATTTATATGAAATTTCCTATCATGTTTGATACTTGCTGTTTTGTTTTCTTTTTTCTTTTTCTTTTCAGCTATACAACTTCAGAACTTTTTCGTGTCGTTGATTAGCTCTGTGAAACATTTGGATGATCCTTAATTATTATGACCTCACCTGGAAGACATTGGCTCCGTTATGGATCTACTCCGGAAGAGCCTTTAATTATATATTTTTGTTTTTTGTAACGTACTTTTGAAAAGATGAAGAGGTTTTGTGCCTTTTTGAGAAAGATTTCAAATGGAAATCACTCAAAGGGGTTTTTCCCTCTTCCAAAATTTTTATGTTAATAAACAATAATAATAATAATAATAATCATCAAAATTGGCAACACTGCTGTAAAAAATGGATTTAATTTTTCACATATTAGTTTCATAATATGCTATTTTGAGATTACCAATTGAAATATTCGGAGAAAACCATTTACAATTTGCTGTAGATCGATAAATATGCGTAGAAGATTTCAAAAGTATGAGACTTTTTAGTAAAACTACCATAAACAGTAATATATGTACTTAAGTCTATGGTTTAAACGCACGATTTAGCTCTCGTTTATAAAAATATAGTTTCTTTTAGTAAACCAAACTAGTTTTGAACACGCTTTTTACTTTTCTCTTTTGCTGGGAGTGAAAAAATGGTGTATCAGCAAATTTGGCCATAAATGGGGTAAATCACTAAAGTTACCTCATGTCAGAGAATGGTGGAATATAATGGATTTTTTCATAGCTATACCTTTAGTAGAATAGTAAAGAATACAAACATACAATTTGTTCCTAAAAATTAGAGTTTTGCGAAAAATAATGTTGAACTTCGACAAACAGCTTTTTTAGAAGTTTTTTGGAAAAACTATTTAGAATTTTCTAAGATCTTATATTTTCATAGCATTGTAGGATAATAGTTGAACGATGCACATAAAACCGATTTCGATTTTATCAATAAATAAAAAGATGTAGCATAAACAAAGTGTCCACTTTATAAAATGAACAGACCTTATGTTCGATGTCCGTGTGACGTGGGAACATTTCCATAAACCTGGAGAAATTACCAGAACCCCACTCAGTGCCGTCGGTGCCAAAAGTGGGGTCATGGTACAAAAAAACTGTCGCATGGATGCTAAATGCATGATTTGCGGAGGTTCTTCTCACGCCAAGGACGTCTGTCCAGTGAAAAAAGATATCGATAAGTTCTTATAAGCCAATTGCAAGGGCAATCATAAATCAAATTTTTGATTTTGCCCTTCGCGCAAGAAAGTCGTTTAGGCTCGTGCCAGGCAGATGAATGATAATATCCGTTACGATAATGGTCGTTTCCGGAATTTCTCAGGTAGAATATCGAACAATAATCATTTTTCAGTTTACGATCGCTTGATTAGGAATCATAACCCATCAGGAAGATCATAATCATGCTCATTCACAAACTAATTTTAATCCGTCGGGTAGCCGTTCGAATTTTTAAATTTCGAATGTATCTACCCACGGTAAACCCTTTGCAGATATAGTAGGTAATTGAACTCCTTCCCTATTCGTACTATGAGTACCCATTCTATTTGTTTCAAATAAAATGGAAAAAACCCTACCGCCACAGGTAACATCTACTCCGCTCTTCGTCTACCGAAAATTCTAACGGAATATTATCAAATGTATCCACTTGAAGTGATATGTCTGCCTCTGGTTTTAATTTTCTAACTGAACAATTGCATCTAATGTTGATGCAATGTTCAAAGTACCACTGTGACAGAAGCAGTCCAAGTTGGTGTAAAATTTACAAATCAAATTGTTATTGGATTACGTTTTTCTTAATGGATCCAAATAATAATTTAAATATTTTAAATTGTAATGCTCGTTCTCTGAATGGTAAAAAGGGCAAGCTGTTTAATTTTCTTACAGTCAATAACGTGCATAGGTTAAGTGTACCAGTTATGGACATAATGGTTTCCTATTTCGCCATACGTGATTACTTGGAATATCTTAAAATTTTGAAATGTTTTGTTTGTAGTAGTAGTAAAACTTAAGACATATCTTGATGTTTAACATTCAAAAGATTAAAAATGTGCAAGTTATCGAAATTTCACTTATGGCCAAATAGGGAATCACTCATCTAAACTCAAAAGAGATGCTAACTTTTTGTGGTTTATAGCAATGATCGACTTGATGGGGCATTGTGGGGGAGTTGCAATCATCATTCATAGGCGTATAAAACACATCAACTGATTTCATCATTTGAAACTAAAGTTTTTGAACTTTAGGTGTTTTAGTTGAAACACAGCTTGGCAATGATACTTTCATAGTTGCCTATTTGCCTTTTCAATGCTCTGGACAGCAAGTTAATTTGCTCCAAACTGACTTGCAAAAATTGACTCGCAATAAGTTAAAATTTTTTGTCATTGGTGACTTTAATGCCAAACATCGGTCATGGAATAATTCACCATAGCAATTCCAACGGCAAGAATTTTTATTTGACGAGTGCTCTTCAGAATATTTTCGCAATTCAATACCCTGATAGCCCTACATGTTTTCCTCTTCTAGAAAATCCATCTACGATTGGATTTTGGGTCTTAACCGACTCTAGTCATCTTTGTAGCCAACTGATTTTGATTCTGATCATGTCCCTGTTACGTTTCAAATATCCCATGAGCGATTCTCAATCCTATCAGCTCCACTTTTTAATTATATTTTGAGTCAACTGGAATATATATAGAAACGTATATGGACTCTAATCTTGATGTTAAAATTTCTTTACAAACAAACTTGATATTGACAATGCTCTTGGGCCCAGATAGCCGTAGCGGTAAACGCGCAGCTATTCAGCATGGCCAAGCTGAGGGTCGTGGTTCAAGGACATCCACTTATAATATGTTACAATTTTGCTAAAGACACCTTTATTCTAAAACATAATCTTCGTAGTCGTTTTTTCCTAATTTTACGATCTAGTACAATATACAACGACCACTTGTGTTTTCTGAAAAAAAACGATCTAAAACGTTACACTACAATCAAAATTTAGCACTTCACATCACTGAAAGTATTACTTTCACTTTGATCCAACATTATACAGAGATTTGTTACACAATCTGTTTGAAATGCTACCATCTACAGTGCATTAATAGTGAATGAGATTCCATGAGAATTCATACCTTCCGTTATCCAACGTTCACTCGGAAACAACATCCAGCGCACATTCACCTGAATTGACAGCACATCTGACTTCAATCGTTCATGCAGGGGTGATCTTAGGAAGATAAAATCGATCGAATAAACATATCCCCGCAACTCTAGCTTATCGCCAAAGTTTCCCCCTATTGCATGGCATCGCCACACAGAGAACACACGGGACCGACACCAATTGAAGCAAAACTCCGAGAGCCATGAATATTCGATGATACGGAACCGAACGTCACTGAATGGAACCCGTTCGAGTTCACCACTGAATCTTGCATGAGAGCGCACAGAAGCTGCTGCAAAACTTACTGGATGCAGCATCATGCATTGCTATCCCAACATTGTTTTCGAGAAACACAAAGTAATTCCACCTTTCTCCCAAGTCGGGCATTGCATTAGATTAATGCCAAAATGGAGTGCTTCTGTACGTGTAAGCCTTTCCGGGTATCAGACTAAGACCGATTTTGCAAGGCAACCAGAAAATGCCGATAATTGAAGCCATTACAGTAAGAAGCCCAACAATTCCTTAATACTTGACGAGAGCTTTGCTACGTCAACTTTGCGCCAAAGTTAATTCCTCTGTCACACCGGAAGTGCTCGCCGAGTGGCAGCATTGTTGGGGCTGCATAAATAAAAGTTTGTTTGTTTCTTTTTTCTCCATTTTTTACGCGAACAAGTAAAGCACAAGAATGCTGCGAGCCATCACGTGGAAAAAGTGGTATAAACTGCAACAGCTACCAACCACCGTAAATGGGGGCCCTCGCTAACTCGGTTGTCAGCGCATAGCTTCTCTTTCCTTGACTTCTTGTAGCAGACGAATCATGCCGGCACAAGTGAGAACAGAATCAAGCAAGAATATGAATGCATAAACATAAATAAAATGCAATTGTACATTTCCATAAACTTTTTAACTAGTTTTGAAGCCGCTTTTAGATATCCACAGTCATCGCCAAAATAAAGTGCCAACTTGCAAATAAAACTTGCTTTTTATATATAGGTTAGACCTTCCAAACCTTCATTTATTTAAAAAGCAACAATGAATATACATATTTTAGTATGAATCAGTTTAAGATAACCAAGGTAGATAGACATTTTAAATTTTCATGGACGTCTATGTTAAATTCTAATTAAAAACGTACCTCTAGAGTGGGAATTTTTGATCGGCATTTTTTGACACATTTGGTGAGTCCCTCAATGTGGTTTCATGCGCTCATGCTTTTC
>NW_018736091.1:0-49915 GCF_002204515.2 Aedes aegypti
GACTTGACCCAGTGACCCACCGGAATAACTCCGGCCACAGGAATATTTCCGAGTTCCTCTGGCCACTTCCAGAAACTATATATGTGGGCCAATGAACTGACAAAAAATCATTTGAATCCGTTAAGAATTCGCTGAGCGGTGAGGGTTTCAGTGTTTTTGCTTTCACTCAGGCCTATACGGGTTAAAGAGTTCCTGGAAAAATGGCGAAATGGAAAACATTCTGAAGGAGTTCTGAAAGTATTCACGGAGGAAATCCTGAAGAAATTTCTAGTGAAACCCTTAAGAAGCTCCTGGAAGAAATCCGTAAGAAATTTCTGGGGAAAGTCCTGAAGGAGTTCCAGGAGCAAATCCTAAGGGAGTTTCAAGAGTGGAGCCTAAAGGAGTTCCTGGAGGAAATACTAAAGGAGTTTCTGAAGAAAATTTTGTAGGAGTTGCTGGAGGTAATCCTGCAAGAGTTCCTTTAAGAAATTCCGAAGAAGTTGCTGGAGAGAAACTCTAAGGATTACTTGGAAAAAATCCTGAAGGATTTCTGAAACGAAATCTTGTAGGAGTTTTTGGGCAGAATCCTAATGGAGTTCCTGGAGGAAATCCTAAAAAAGTCCCTGGAGGAAATCCTACAGCAGTTTCTGAAAAAAAATACGAAAGGAGTTCTTGGGGGATTTCCCCCTAAAGGAATTTTTGGGGATAGTCCTCAAGGTGTTCCTGGAGGAAATCCTAAGGGAGTTTTTAGTGAAGATCCTAAAGGAGTTCCTGGGGGAAATTCTAAAGGAGTTCCTGGAGGAAATCCTAAACAAATTTCTAAAAGCGATCCTTAAGGAGTTCCTGGAAAAATGGCGAAATGGAAAACATTCTGAAGGAGTTCCCGAAAGAAAATCCTGAAAGAGTTCCAGGAAGAAATTATATATAGGAAATCCTGGATGAAATCCTACACAAGTTCCTGGAGGAAATCCCAAAGAAGTTTCTGGAGAAAATTTTGAAGGAGTTCCTGAAGGAAATCCTGAAGGAGTTCAGGAAGAAATGTTTCCGGAGTTTCCGGAGGAAATCCAAAAAAAGTTCTTGAAGGAATTTTTTTCGGGGCTCCTATAGGTAATCCTGAAAGAGTTCCTTAAGGAAATCTCAAAGGATTTCCTGGAGAAAAGGCCGAAATATTTCTTGGAAAAATCCTGAGGGAATTCTTAGAGGAAATTTTGTAGGATTACTTAGAGGGAATCCTAAAGAAGCTCCTGGAACTAATACTAAAGGAGTTCCTGATGGAAAATCTAAGGGAGTTTCTGGAGAAAATTTAAAAAGAGTTCTTGAAGGAAATTCTTTTGGAGTTCCTGGAGGTAATCCTGAAAGAGTTCCTGTAGGAAAGAAGTTCCTGTAGAAAAGAAGTTCCTGGATGCAATCATGAAAGTATTTCTTGGTAAAATGCTAAAGGAGTGGAATCTATGAATGATTCTGTCAGGAATCTATGGATGATTCCATCAGGTATTTATCTATGAACATTCTATAGCATTTCTCAAGGCATAGATGTTCCAAAAATGAAGAATGTTTAAAGGTATTTGCTTGGGATTTTTCCCTGGTGTTCTCTTTAGGAAATTTATTCTCTTTTTGGTATTTTGAAAGTATTTTGTCTTGATTTTCTGACGGGAGAAATTCCTTTAAATATCTTATCATTGTTTTACTGAAATGTGACTTTAAAATCTACTGTAAAGCATTGTAGAGTATTTTTGAAAGAATTTTTTGAGAAAATTTTCGACATTTTCCTGGAGTAAAAAAATATTTTAAAGTCTCTGAATGACTTTTGAAGAATGTTTACTTAAATAAACCTCAAGAGTTTCTAAAGCTGTCTTTAAGAAGACAATTGAAAATTTGTTTGAAAGAATTTCGGTCACTGGGAGCTGTATCTAAATTTCTAGTTGCACTGTTGTTAATTAGTTGATCCGAAAAGAATTGAGGGCTTCTTTATAAGGGCTTCTTTCTCTTATTAACTATACCTTGAACTCTTTGAAATACTTTATGAATGTATCTCTTGCCTTGGTTCATTGAAGAACTCATGCAGTATTTCCATGTAATTTTCAAAACTATACCTCTGATGAAATGCCTAGGCAACTTTTGTTAAAGACAAGTCTCAAATTCCTGCTGGAGAAACTCGTGGAAAAATTGCTGAAAAATCTCTGCAGAATGTTTACAGAAAATCTGGAATTGCTACAGGACGAAATGCTAAAGAAGGTTTTTTGGCGTTCATGATGGAGTTTGAAAACGGGTCTTTTCGGAACCGATAGAATCTTAGCAGTGTCCTAGGAAGCCCAGGCAACCAGAAGTTTCAAAACGGTTTACGAATAAAGTCATTTATTAATACAAATTGCATCACACTAAATGATGGATGAGATCTGTGAAGCTCAGAATCGATGTTGGCAAGCGGGAGCCCCACGAAAAACCTTTCATTCCATTCTGACGTTACTATAGGAGTGGGTGCGTCAAAGTTGTGCCATGCCTACTAGATCGTTTGATGTTCGATCCACTGCTACATTCTCGGATATCTTTCAACAGGCTTTTGATTGTCAGCCATCATAACAGGGTTGGAAGACAAGATCTATGACAATGTTCATTCAGTACCACACATCCTCCCTCTTCTCAGGAAAAAAAAGTTTTAAGTGACGAAATTTCACATCGTTTTCATCATCAGCTTTTAGGAATTCAGGATATATCTTTCACATCGCTAAGAACTTCCCCGATGTATACTGTCTCATATCTCAACTGTTCACTTGTACATGCGAGTTGGAAACATTTTTTTCGCTGAAGGATACGGTGTTGAACTTATTGATCGGTTGAATGTCGTTCCATTCATTAGAAACGGCAAGCTAATTCTATGCAATGACATCTCTAAGACGAACTAATTTTGGACAAAATATTGCTATTAATAAACTGACATATGCATGTTGAACAGAGTAGCATCAGCGTTTGACTCTCATCTTGTTGTACATTCAAACCACCGTACTTTCACGGAAATACTCACTCGAAGACTTGTTTGGCTGTTGTTACTTGTTTTGATATAACATACCTTGATCTACTAAGTTACTAGACATCATTGGGCTTATATATATATATTATTCTATAGATACATTTTCGACCGCCAGTCGCGCATGCATGTGAGCATCACTTTTATTAGGAACCAATTTGTGACCACTAGTCGCGATAGCAAGTGTACACCACCATTGCTTAGAGCAAATATACGACCACTAGTCGAGCTTAAAACATCAATAATACTTGATAGGAACAAGTATACAACCACCAGTCGAGTTAACAACATCAATAGCAGTTATTAAGAACAAATACGCGACCACCAGTCGCGGTAGCAAGTGTACACCACAATGGAACAAGTATGCATTGCAACCACCTGTCACGTTAAGGACATTTTTTTTTGCATTGCAAACACCAGTTGTGTTAAGGACATTTTTTCCATTGCAACTACCAGTCGTATTAAGGACATTTTTTTGCATTCATACATGCTTTTTAACATGGCATTTATTTAGAACTAATAATGAATTGAGCAGATTTGAATAGTTTGGATCTCACCGATTATCGACACAAAATTCACAAAAAATTACCGATTCAGTATGCTTCACACTTAACTTGTAAACATTACTGGATACACAATGTACTGAAGCAAATAGGAAAGAAAACAATCATGTGCACTATTGGGCAAATTTGACTAAAACATCGATAATACTGAATCGATTCAAATTCGATACGTCGAATCGTTTCGTTTATTCAATCGAATCCTTTGTATCCATTTTTTTTTTTAAATCGATTCGATTTTTCCAATCGTAAGCAAATTTACAAGAACAACGGCTCAAATTAAGACCAAATCCCTTGAATTAGGATTTCATGTAGTGCCAACATAAAAAAAATCGATTAATTGGAACGAAAAATCTACTTTTGGAACATCAATTCAAAATCGCCCATGGCTAGGAAAATTTGCACACACTAACATTCAAATATTTTCATCGAAGTAATCTGTTTGAATTCAAAAGCAAAACAAAATATTCACTACAAAGCCTGCATCGCGCAACTCAAATAGTTGAGGTGATGCTGGTGTTCAATAAGAACAACAACAAGCACAGAGAGAAACATTGCTGCTTCAACGAGTAGTGAAGCGGCTAATACATATTCATGTCATATTTCCTCTTCAATCAGTTTTCTCTTGTTCATAGAAAATACCACATTGCTGTTTACTTACAGATATATGCCTTTTTTATCAGATTCAAACTTCACTCCACAATCACTCTGAACACATATTTTCACACGCGGTTTAAGAAGCACTCGACATAAACACATTTTCTAGTGGACACTCCCGCTTGTTAACGAATCCAGGCACTCCAGGAACACGAATTATTATTTAAAATTCTGGCAGGATCGCCAAATGTGAAGCTCAGAATCGATGTTGGCAAGCGGGAGCCCCACGAAAAACCTTTCATTCCATTCTGACGTTACTATAGGAGTGGGTGCGTCAAAGTTGTGCCATGCCTACTAGATCGTTTGATGTTCGATCCGCTGCTACATTCTCGGATATCTTTCAACAGGCTTTTGATTGTCAGCCATCATAACAGGGTTGGAAGACAAGATCTATGACAATGTTCATTCAGTACCACACAAGATCGTTCGATCGATAAGTTTTCTCGCATAAAACGCTATTTTATGAGTATCTGTACTACATTTCGTTTCGCCCCGAATAATCGTACAAAGTAAGTTTGAGCAATCCTTAGTACCGTAAAACGGAGTAAATTAGATAGTTTTTTTCCGAAGAAAACTGGAATATTTATGTATGCTGTCTCAAAGAATTATAATTTATATTTTTAAAACAAGTACTGGCATCCTAGCTATTGATTGCAGTTGAAAGATTGCCAGATGATTTCGTTTGAATGGATTTATAATTTTTCATATAATCGAAAGTCACTTTTCTGTTTTGAGGTAACTTAGATGATGGAGTATAAATCGAACAAAATTGAATGAATTACGTAACATTTATGAGGCATTGCATACCTCTAGGCGTTTAACGTAATATGAAAATTTCTGACTTAGATTACAAAAATGGTCCCAGTTTGTAAAAATGCTTTTCACTAAGAAACTTGAGACCATATTTAAGTTCTTTCAAAGACAAGTGACTAACTATTCAATACTACAACAAATAGTGATCGTCGAACAGATTGTTCATAAGATTTTCAAAAATGCTGAAATCCCATCGATTTTTAATATTCGAATATGAAGCTATAAATATTATCACTTATAACGAAAATAGCTCTGACATGAAGTGTCATACTAATACTTTTTACTTTTGCATTCGTTTTGCTTAACTGATTATCTAACCCGTCACGCGGGTAGATCACCTTTTCGAGGTGCGTTACGAGGTAAGATCTACAATATTGTACTCTTCTTGTAGCTGTTCATGTTAATACTTATAAGTTACAGTCGGAAGAGTGTAAGAGAGTAACAAGCCACTAAGACCCACCTATTTGTCCTAGATGATGAGGAAGTCGAAGTGGAAAAATGACTCAATCAGGAACTGAGGCTGGTTTCAATTCATGAGACAAGTTCTTTCCGAATTCAAGTGCTTATCTTTGGATATCTAGACCTCCTACATTTTAGAATAAGCTTCTTGTTACAAGGAATCTAATGCGATGAAACCTGTTCACAGTTAAAAAAAAATGATTTTGAAACTTATAAGTTTAAGCAATAATTTGATACACTAGAGTACCGATGCATAGTTTAAATCAGTATCATTCAACCAGCTTAGTGGCCGAACCTGATTGAGGGGCGCGCTTTTGTGAGTTTAATGGTGACAAACTGTTTTCTCCAAAAGGTGTAAATAGCGGTATCTTTTTCTAAAGAGGCTCTCTGCAAAATGGTAAAGAATGATAATTGTATTAAAAACGACTACTTCATTATTTCTCAATAGTAGTGGAGTAGATCGACATGCACTAAACAAAGGGCACGGGTATACCACAAAAGATCAAAGAAAACTGGTCCCAGTGGTTCATCCCGAATAGAAAAAAAAGAAACTGATTATCAGAAATTATGTTATTTCGTTTAGAATGTTGTGAGTCCCCTACTATCAAAGTTACCCGCATTATCAAAGTTACCCCGTTTTACGGTAGCTGTTAAATCAACTTTGTTACCACAAATTAATTCGCACAGATTAGTTCGCAATAAAGTCTACACACTCGCATTACATGCTTTTTTCTATCAAATATGCACGTATATCGCCTCCACTTTTGTACGAATTAGGCCTTTTCGCGACATCTTTTATGGAAATCTTTGCATATACAAGCATCACATAACATAGCAGATGATATCGAACATTCTGGTTGTCAGGAGGTGATGCTAGATGGATGAAGTCTCGTTATGGGACTGTTGGAATGATAAATGATGGACTTGTAACCTTTTGGTTAGATTGTTAGCATACTTCTCTTGAACAGAACTCTTGACATGAATTTTGGGAGTGCTTACCAAGGATATCTATGATTCATTCCATTCTTTGATAGGTTCAAAATTTCATTAATTTCGATAAGAATAAAATCCTTTTTTAGGGGTACGCGTATTGCCTGCAAAGCTTCAAAAAAGGGTGGCGGCTCAAAAAGCTTGGGAAGCCACTGCTAAACTTAACCCGTTGCTAAGCCTCGAAGTTGAATCAAATTGCATTTTGAACTCCACTTTCCCAACTGTAATATAATAACGGAAAAGGGTCCACGTTCATTGTTTAGCTACGTTTCATATACAAAATAGAAAAAAAACACACCACAAGTATACAAAAACTTTCATTTCGTGAAAAATTGATGAATGATGCCTTCGAGGTCATTGTCACTCTCTTCAAGAGGATAGAAAATCCTGGCTTCTCCCATGCTTTTACAAAATGCATCAAGTCCCTGAAGGTTGTCATCGTATCCAGTGGTCAACTGTAATTACATACTGAGGCGCAATGGCGGCAAGGATCCGGTGGCTGGACAAATCCCGAACACGACCGGAAGGATGCACTGCACACGGTGATGGCGGTTAGAGCGCAGTTCAAAACGGAACAAACAGGTAGGTGCATATCGGATTTCCGTCTGCTTCGGTGTTGCGGTTTGGTTGTGGTACACGGTTCTGGATAGTTGAGAGAGAGAGGCTTGAACTAACTAACTAACTAACTGAGCCGTTATGTGCGCCGGAACATTTCCTAGTTCATATCGCGGTTTGCTTAGAAGCTGAACTCTTTCAGTTGCAGTGTTGACACACAAGCACTATCAACAGGCTTCTGCAGAATGTTATCTATATTATGTGACCACAAAATTTACACTTTAGTTGTCGCGATGTTGTATTTTGAACAGCATAGCTTGAAAACCCCCGCTGGGTTCTGGTGGTTTTCAATCCCTCAGGGATATGCGATATGCAATTTTGTCATGAAATGGACGATACACGGAATTATCAGAAATGTTAATTACGAAACAAAACAGAATAATTGAAACGTTTCGTAAAAATTTGATTCCGTATACGATTTTTTTTAATTGAGAACGTGTCAGCAGGCTCTTTGAGATTTCTGGAATGTGATGTAAATGCTGTAATCAAACCTGAGAGATAAGAGGCAGCTGACTGACAGTTGGCATATTTTCTTGCCTTCATTGACTCTTTCTTCAATTCTTGTGTTGTGCACAACGGTCAGATGAACTATTTCAAAAAATCATACTCACTTCTTGTTGTTCGGTATGAAAAAAGATATGCATATAAAAAAAATTGAATCAGTTTGCCAACACACAACTATATTTAGGTATTCATCTGTTTAAAATGTGAAATCGTCGAAAAACACCTAAAAGTTTTTATTTACGTTTACTTGCATTTGAGGTTCTTCACGCTCTGTCCTTCGAATGTGCGGTTTTCCAGTGACAGTTGGTGACAGATTCCCTTGACTTTTGAGAGCTCGTAATCTAAGCCAGCTGTCTCCTCTCTCTCAACTTCAAAACCTCTGACAGGACGTGACAGCTCAACTGAGACTGCCCCAATGTTTTTCAGTCGTTAACCTTGACGATGCAAATGCCAGTGCTACCAGAACCCTTTTTAGGCAAATCTTGTGAACCAAATTCGAAAATCAAGACTCATAATTTGATTGATTCTTGCACGTTTTATTCATTCAATGCAATAGTGGATTGCTAGCTTTTTTAAAAATCAGGTTTATTTTAAAAACCGACGTAATTTTTGGAGAAAATTAACGCATTTTCCATTATTTGCTTTTTAATTAAGTATTTTGTGCTTATTTTAGCATTGTAAGAGCATATGCGGTAAACTTAACAACGAATATTATTAGATTTGAAACGAAAAAGGTTTCATGAAATATGTCAAACTATTGGTAAAAGCCCTAATATATGAACTAGCAACACGGCCAGGCTTGCAACAAAGTGCCCTGTTGCAACTCAACTCAAACGGTGTGAAAGTAGGCCTTTGCCAAATCGACCAATGAGAAATGGTCTTTTTTGACAGACAATTGGTTTTCGTTTTGTACTGCTACCTGACACGTCTTGTCTTAGATCAAAACGATAGAAAAACAGTGATATCGGAGCCTACTGAGTGTCGACATCAACGCCTGTAAGTTGAAACAGGTGCCGTACTGCATTTGGTCCCTTGGTACTGCAAAAAGTACCTAAGTTTAACAGATCGCAGTACACTTTTCACGGCATTCTAGATTTTGCTCTATTACCTTATGTGTCATAAAATTTTGGACAACTGTAAGGGACATGGATAGGCTGACCATACGTACCGTATTTAACGGGATAGTACCGTTTTTATCCCCTCGACGGACTGTCCCGTCGTTTTATGGAAAATACTCGAATTGTCCGTATTTTTAGGAAATGGAGAGTTGCCACATAATTTTCAAACACCAGTAAAAAAATAAAAATAACAACATAACAACCAGTTTTTAGAAATATTGCAGAGTTTGTAGTCTTATTCATCTATTTTCCAAGCATTTATTAGTTTCTCAAACAGAGTTAAACTTGATCCCGTACATGCTTCTGCTTAATTTTTTGCGTTTCTTTACTCATATTTATGCCAAATTTTGATGGGGTTTCCAAAATAAGGATCTTCATAAGATAATTATTCATATAATACCTTAAATAAAAAAGAACAACTATGTGCTTACTTCTGATAATCAATTGATTGGAATAACTATTTAAAAAGTGGATATTTCAATAATGTAATGAAATATTAGAAAAATTAACGTTTGAATTTAAAAAATTGAAGTGTAACGGTTTTTCCTTATTAAAAAACGCTGCTTCTCAGAAATCAAAGAATTAGCTTCAAGGTTCTCAAGTGATTTTTATTGAATCATACAGACATGTAGCTTGGGGATTGCATTATCTAGTTCTGCAACTTTCCCTAGAATGGGGGTTTCGAACAGAAGCAAATTTCCGGCCATTAAATTGAGATATTGATTTGATTGACATAAGAGATAAAAGATCTGAAGATAATATCAAATTTTTTTCCTGTTACTTCTGAGCCATAGCTAAATTTTATGTTGGAAGATCTAAGGAATAGCTCGCTGATATTGGCGAGATCTTAAAAAAAAAAAACTAAATTTTATACCGTTTTATCTCAAATTCCGAAACAGGACTCATATTCCGAATACTCGGTTTTCGTATGGGGATTTGGTTGAACTTGGTTGTTTCTCTGAAATAAAATGGCAGTCAATTGCAATTCAATTTTAACGTCTTCTAATCTATTTAATACCTCGGGAGTAGTGATGATTATCTAGTTCGAGGCCAGTCGAAAATGTTGTTCCATACATTCACGTAAAAACAATAGTAAATAAGTTTAAATAGACAATTTTATCAGTAAACCCAACAACTAACAGTTAGACTTTGTGAAGAAATTAAAATTTTCACAAATATCAGCTAATTTATGCCTATCAGATGAATTTGAAATCACTGTTGGCCTTATGTGTTCGAAATATGAGTCAAAAGGGTATGCTAATAGTATTCCAGGATTAAATTTTAGATAGTTTTTTTCGGATCTTTTATCTCTTATATCTATCAAGTTAATATCACTTTTGTATGTCCATATCAAAATTTGCTATTACTTAGCTTTTTTCGCCTGCTCGTGTACATTTTTGAGCTGCATTGCTTTACAAGGGAACGGGTCATTCAGGGAAATGATTTCGGAGAAACGGACCATTCGGGGGAACTGGAATTCGGGGAAAAATTTCACAATCGCATAATCTATGTCTTTTAAAATTGTCCCGTTTTTATCTGGTTGGCTTATGGTCAGCCTAGACATGGAGGTCTTTATTTTGTCTTTGGTTGAAATATGCATACACTCGTTCTGAATTACAGTTTCGATGGTGAATCACCAAGAATGATTAAACCTTACGATTTCCAGTGCAATCAATAAGATAACTGCAAGAAACTAATAGGCACAGAAAATGTCAAAGTGTAAATAGTATTCTTTGACAAATAGAATGCCACGTCAAGGTGAGAAGGTGTGAAAAGAAGAGGGCATTGATTATACACTTGCTCGTCCACATTAGACCGTAGTATTCCCAGTTTCTGCACGAGGACATGCTGAATACAAAAGTATCGAGAGTGGAGCATTTTATGTCATAGATTTGTTACAAATTTTGATATTGGCTTATGCAAGAAAATTTAACGTTTTCCACATAAGAAATGATATGAAATCATGAATATTCATTTTATCACCATTTCCCTGTATTTCTAAAAATCTACTTGACAACCCTTCTGGGATTCATTTTGAAATAACAACTTCAAATGTAATTCCTCCATAATTTCCCGCAGGATAACCAAGAGTTATGAAAAATGCTCCACAAAGAACTTTTTTTTTAGAAAGTCAAAGTTTCTCACAAAATATTTTTGAAATTTCTCATCGTTATACAGTGCTGTTCTGAATAATAGCAGCGCATGTCGATTTTCATACAAAATGCTCAACTTTGACATGCTGTAGTTTTGTTCCCTTTCAAGCAATCGAACTGAAATTTTCTCCACAGAGCTACTAATATGATCAATTTTGTAACTACAAAATTTCAGCTTTTTCTGAGTCCCTGCCGAAAAGTGAGACACTAGGTGAAATTTTTCGAAAAAATAGCAGTTTTTCATTTTAAAATTTTTCTTCTACAAATATTTTAAACATTTTCGGTTTAGGTGTAGGTTTGATAAGTAGGAGGAGATTGTTCCAATGGTAAGTGATATACAATTTAAAAACTATAATGTCAAGCCGAAATTCAAATTTTTAAAACTGCTATTTTTCGAACAATTTCACCTAGTATCTCACTTTCCGGCAGGGGCTTAGAAAATTTTGAAATTTTGTGTTGACAAAATTGGGCATATTTGTAATTCTGTGGAGAAAATTTCAACTCGATTGCTTGAAAAGGAACAAAACTACAGCATGTCAAAGTTGAGCATTTTGTATGAAAATCGACATGCGCTGCTATTATTCAGAACAGCACTGTAGGTTGTTTTTCATCATGACAATCTCTCATGAAACGGAACAAGTTGCAGAATGATGATTTTTGCAGCGCGAGTCGTAAATTTGAAACAGTTGCGTAATGAGAAAGCGTTGCGTAATGATTCATTACAGCACTGATTTCAGTTGAGTAATAACTATTCCCGCACTGCATACTTCATTGCAGGAAAGCAATTTCATGACAGATTGGCGTGATGAAAAACAGCCTATTACGATGAGAAATTGCAAAAACTGCTACAAGGGTTTCTTATACGGGTAACCGCATCGCGCGGCAAACAAATAAATAGACGATAATCACAAGTATAGAGAAGCCCGAAATTATTCTTAAACTTTTCCAAGGGTTTTTTTTGCAGATTCTGATTCTGATTCTGGTTCTCTCCAGCGATTTTCATAATTCTTCAGCAATTCCCATTGGAAATTTTCAGGAAAATTTCCTGACATTCCTTACGAAATTCATCCAGGAATTCTTTGTAAACCTGTCAAAACCTGTAAATGTGTAAGGGGTATCCTCTGAAATTTTTCAAATGATTGTTCTATAAATATATCCATTTCTCTGTTTCTCTAAGGACATCTCGAAGAACACTTCTTGGTACTTTTCAAGAAGTAAGTGCATTTAAAAAAGTTCATTCAGATGTTTCTTTCTGAATTTGTCAATAACTCAATGGATTCTTCTGGTGAGTGTTGCATAAGCTCTAATAGAAATTTACTTGAGCACTGCTATGAAATTTACGGTTTTATTAAAGCATTTTGAGATTTAATTTTCTCAGCATTACTGTGAATGATTCTGATTCAAACTATTCTATCCCTAGACGGCTTCCACATTTTGCAATTAGATATTGACAAATCTTGATCTTTTATTTGAAATAATACAACGAAATTAGGATTAACGCACCGATTTGGCCCATAGTGGGATTAAACACTGTTTCAGGAAACTAATCAACGTGAATCATTTTATGTTTAGAAAACATCATTATCGGACATATAAAATGCACCAAAGCTGTTTTCCCATACAAAGTGGTCAACTTCAGATAGCTATATCTTCGCTGTTCCTCAACCGATAGTTTGTCTGTTACATCACTATTCGTCTTGGTGCATTTTTTATGTAAAAATCCAACCTATCTGTAACTTTTAAATCAATAAATTTCACACAACTTTTTCAATAGTTATCAAAACTTGAGTTAATTTGTAGTTCGTTACAGAAAAAAATAGAAGAATCGGTTGAGAAACGGCGGAGATATAGCTCTCTGAAGTTGACCATTTTGCATGGGGAAACGACTTTGGTGCATTTTATATGTCCGATACTGTACATAATAGAGCTACATTCCAAATGGATTTAAAACCTAATATAAATGTTTCATTTATTTAAAAAAAATGCTGCTGCATACCAAATTTAGTCATGAAATTCTTGAAAACTTGAGTTAATTTGTAGTTCGTTACAGAAAAAAATAGAAGAATCGGTTGAGAAACGGCGGAGATATAGCTCTCTGAAGTTGACCATTTTGCATGGGGAAACGACTTTGGTGCATTTTATATGTCCGATACTGTACATAATAGAGCTACATTCCAAATGGATTTAAAACCTAATATAAATGTTTCATTTATTTAAAAAAAATGCTGCTGCATACCAAATTTAGTCATGAAATTTCCTTTTTTGGCCACTCTAATAAAAATCATTATTAATAAATTAATATTATTGTCAAATTTATTAACCAAAGTTAAAGATATGGCTTAAACTGGTTCTGATGGCCTATAATGATCATCGCGATTTTGAACACCGTAAAGAGGTTTCTGTTCACTTTAATATTTTTCATATATAATATGGATTGAAGGCTTTCATTGGCGTGTTTTATGGTACATATAATGCTTCCGATATATTGAAAAGAATTCTCTTATGCTGGCCAAAACCAGTGCTTCAACCCTTGCCTCTTCTCTCTGGCATAGCATCCTAAATGAACAGAACGAACATCTTAGCTTATTGGTATACAACCACTTTTATAGCTTTGCGCTGATAAACGTCTATCTTTACCAATTTACCACAATTGCATTTAAATAACCTTTGTCCAGCACGTTAACACTCTAGAGCATTGAGTCGAGAACATTTCCAATCCGAAAATATCTTGAACCGGTGGGAATTGAACTCACCATGCTTAGTTTTGGAAATAGATTATCAGGTATACGTGGAATTACCGTGTAATCATGACCTAGTACAAATACATTGTTGAACACAGTTTTCATGAATGTGATCATTTGTTCCAGGAACGTTATGAAGAATGAGGACACACTCTGCAAAGCCATAGTAAATGCGATTCATTCGAAGCCGTGGGATCTATTTATACTCGCTTGTATTCACGCATCAAATTTGAAAAATCACATGCTGCTGTTGATGACATAATGGTGTTAATGATGATTAGCTACATTTTCATTTTGTCATCAGTAGATTAAATTCATAAAATTCGATACAGCTTCCCTCGAACAAACAGGATTGGAGCCTTTCCATCGATTCTGATCGATCGTTTCTTTGTCTCTAATGTCATATCTGTCAATCAATGCTCCAAACCAGCAGCAAATGCAGCCACCTGAACTCTGTCCAATTAAAATACGTTACCAACATTCCAACACAAAGCATCCGTACAAATTCCCTTCCCCGTCATTACC
The DNA here is from genome assembly GCF_002204515.2 of Aedes aegypti. Classification (NCBI taxonomy): domain Eukaryota; kingdom Metazoa; phylum Arthropoda; class Insecta; order Diptera; family Culicidae; genus Aedes; species Aedes aegypti. Next base: position 14,140 of record NW_018736091.1, read on the forward strand.
GATTCGTCAATATTTGCTCGGAATGCAATTTCATCATAAAAGCAATGCCACCCACCCACTGGGTGGGAAAATCCTCCCTTCCCTCCTAGTAGTCAACCTGTTGAAATTATGAATACACTTCAAGAATGTAGAACCACAATTTAATCATCGATTTCGTTGTAATTCCACTGCCTTCTGCCATCACCCACTGTGACTAACCCACCCCCCGAAGCTCCTAGCTTTTTAGTTGCCGAGATCCGCTTTCAGACCATTCTCGGAGAATACGATAAAATTTCACAATGCTTGTTACATTCTCTCTGCAGGGAGCGGACAATCCGTTCGTTTCCGTTTGCTTTAAAGGAAGGTAACAAAAACCGGTGTTCAATTGTTTGCCTCGTTTTTTTTTTGCTTTCTATAAACCAGTGCACAAACATCAATCACGGCAAATCAAATGCTGCCGAGCTGTTCGGAGCCGTGTACTATATTGACGGAAAAGGTTCAGTGGTTTATTACAGCAAGCGAACCAACTGATTTTTTTTGTAACGAAATAGTTTGGCACGGTGCTCGTCGGACCGTTATTATCAGAAAAAAATATCTGTCTAATATGTGCGTCTTCTTCTTCATGGCATTAACGTCCCACTGGGACAGAGTCGGCTCCTCAGCGTAGTGTTCTAAGAGCCCTTCCACAGTTATTAACTGAGAGCTTTCTTTGCCAAATTGCAATTTTCGCATTCGTATATCGTGTGGCAGGTACGATGATACTCTACGCCCAGGGAAGTCAAAAAAAATTTCCATTAGGAAAAGATCCTGGACCGACCGGGAATCGAACCCAGACACCTTCAGCATGGCTTTGCTGTGTAGCCGCGGACGCTAACAACTCGGCTAAGGAAGACATACACATATTATGAAGATCTTTTCCGATAATAACGGCCCGGAGAGCACCGTGGTTGGATTTGGTTTATTGTTTCTCGTTCGGCAATGTTGCACAAAAATATAAAAATTGAAAAGTATGTTCATAACATCCAATTGATACAAATAATTTCGCATTTTTACATTGCTATTCGACAAGACAATGATATTTTCTATCGAACAGACTTTTTATGATGTATCCGTTCTCTGAAATATGTCGTCATAAAAGCAACTGGTATGGCTCTGGAATTCAATTATTATCCACTCTTAACGAAAATGTGCATCAATGCTGGATATATCATCGGATTACCATTCATACCGGTTCCCGTAAATTTATTTAAATCTGATCCATCATAGTCATACTTCCAGTTAATTTTATTCCCGACGTTTTATGAACTGTTCTTCAGTTATGCATGAAAAAACGCCCCATCATCATGAAGCAACGTCATCGCGGTTGACGATGATGACAAGTGAATGCCGCGTTTTTCGCTGCCCATAGAGCTAACAAAATCCATCAGCTATCGAAAGAGAACTGCCATAGCCCACACTCCCACTCGCGGATCGATAGAACGTTCTTCTTCGTTACCGTCAAATCCAGATGGGTGGATCACCATTCGAAACGCTTTTTGCCGGGCAAAAACTGGACCGGGCGAGTTTTCACTGCCCAATAAATCGATGGTTTTGCATTTGGATGTTAGTATGGATCATCAAGAATGTTTTGCTATCCATATGTTGTACCGAAATAAACATAGCATCATCCCATACTTCTTGAATTACAGATGAGGTATCAACCTCGTTTATGACGTTAGACGGATTGAAGCAAGGAGACGCACTTTCGAATTAACTGTTCTACATTGCACTCGAGGATGTTTTAGAAGATCTGGAATGCGGGGAAACGGCACAAGCATCACATGATCGTATATGGTCCTTGGCTTTGCTGGCGAAATCGACCTTATTGGAATCGATCGCTGCCTCTGAAGAAGACAGCGAGACTAAGATTGACGATTAATTCTAGTAAAACAAAGTACATGGTTTGCAGGTACAAATAGAGGTAAGCTGGGGCCAACTGTACGAGCACGAAACGTGGACATTGAAAGACGTAGACCGAAAAGCCTTTGGTGTTTTCGAGCGTTAAGTTTTGCGGACAATTCTTGGTTGGAAATTAGAAAATGGAATGTATCGCAGACTACTTACTCACGAGTTATGTCAAGTGTAATATAGATGCAAATATTATTAGGCGTGAAAAATACGGCAAACTTCAGTGGGCTGGTCATTTAATGCGAATGACGGAAGAAAGAAATGCGAAAGTACGCTGACTGTACGCAGTGAAAGAAAGCCTAGTGGCCCTAAACTTTCGAGGCAACAAGAAAAGTATCGCCCGAAACTATCAAAGCTACTCCGTTCAACTGTACTTAAAAACTGGCTATCATTTAAACTGGTTAGATTAAATTATGTACACGCTTGTTGATCCGTTATTTATAGAATAGAATTTGCGTAAAAGAAATATACTCTTCTGAATAATATGAAACTGAATCGTTTTATCAAGATAAAAATTGCCAAGTTTTACCGTATTTAATTTGGAACACGTGACGTTGTCGCTGTTTCTATCCCAGAATTAAATAAGTAAACGTGTAATGCTTGAATTACGATAATAAAATGAAGAAATAGCTTTCGACACGTACATGAAAAGAGCGGATAATCTTCCGCTTACAGATGATGAACCTACAAATTTGCGTTTGTATCGTTTACAGAATAATATCCATGGGTTGAATATTAATAACTTTGCCCAGGGAACTGAAACCAGCATCCAACTAATTAATGGAGTAATGCTATGATATTCTGTATCAGAGTGGGACAATGTGGGATGGCTTGATTTTTCCTGGACTTCAGTATTACTGTTCTGATACTCTTTCAAGCCAAAAAAATTACTGATCTGAAACTCATTCTTTCTTGTACTTCCACTCTTCTGGTTAATGCTGTATTGAGTATGCTTTAATAAACGAAAGAAGTACCTAAAGCTTCATCGAATTTTGTCACCGGGAAACCAACCAACCAACCAAATTTTTAATGACTATTCACTATGCCTTCACAAAATGTATGTCAAACAATGCAAATCATCTTTGTTTTACCCAGTAACATCGAATAAACACAAGGAAACCAATCTAAATGGTAATGTTAAGCTGAAGCAGCCTATCCATTTTATTAGTGTTCTGTGTCGTTATCGCGATAGTTCTCAATCTTGTATCGTTGTCGTCGTTGTTGCGATGGAAAGTCGCACATGATGACGACGATGGCGGAAACGACGACGCGGACGACAACAGGCATCCGATACAAAGAATCTGCAAATGAAGCCATATCCAGCCGACATCGGATGTCGATTAAAGTCAATTTCCTGTGTACAGATCGGGGACTTAACCTGGGGGCACAGGCGCACAGGGTTGGCCCAGAAGAGTTTGAACGTGTTGCCTACTCTTATTGAATGTAATGCTCCTTGAATGTATAGTAATTTTTTTTTTCAGTGTATTGCTAGAGCTTGCTTGTTTTAACGAATTAATTAACTCCCCAACAAACATTTTAGTGGAATAAGAGTTCAACAAACCACTCTAAAGCTTATTTCAGTTGAATTAACTGTTATGCAGCTACTAATGGTTACTGGGTCATAACGCGTAGTTAAGATGGATAAATTATGAGGGAAATTATGAAAAAATCAAGTGCTCAAGTGGGATTCGAACCCACGACTCTTGAAGGCTGCTAGACGAGTGAATCATTGGGGCAGCCGGAAATCGGTCGGACCGACCTTGGCGCATGACAAGTCAGCCTGTTGAAGCGAGCATATGAAGGAGACCAACGGACGCGACCGGAGTAGGCTACATCCTCCGCCGGGGACTAGACCGAGTAGAGCGGGCGTAGGCGTAATATCGGTAATAAGTCGTCAAGGCGCCCTACAAACCGGAAGTCATCCTCCAACCGGAATTGGCAGGACCGACCTCGGCACTTACCGACCAACATCGCGACGGAGTAGGCTATGTCCTTCCGCCGGGGACTAGCCGAGTAGATCGCGGAAACAGCTCCGGCAAATGGTAGTTCCGGAATCGCAGAACTGACCTCGGCATCAGCCCGGAAAGCATCGGTTCGGGAGATCTTCGCCGTCGGGGAAATCTTCGTCGGAGTAGGATAGATCCACCCGTCGGGGACTGAGTAGTCCGTAGCGAAGTCACCGGCTTAAGTCGTCGGGGCACCAGTGAACCGGAAGCCATCCTCCAACCGGAATCGCTGGATCGACCTCGGCACTTCACCGGTCAGCAGCAGTGATGCGGGAACAAACGCGTAACGTTATCGGGTTTTCGGGAGACATTCCTACGTCGGGAACTCTCCGCTGGAGTAGGCTAGCTCCACTGTCGGGGACTATGCCGAGTAGCGATCGTGACAACCAGCAGTTTTGGGTCGTCGGAGGCGCCAGTGAACCGGAAGCTACCCTCCAACCGGAATCGCTGGATCGACCTCTGCATCCAACTGGTCCAACCTGGAGAACTTGAGAATCGGCGGATTAACAGCAGGCGCAAAAGTTGCGCAGGGCTCTGGCGAGATGCCAGCTCCAAACACGTCGCAGCAGAGCAACGTAGAGTAACAATGACAGAAGCGGCAGAAGAAACATGGCCCTGGCGCGATGCCAGCAGTACGAACAGAGCAAGGGAAGAACAGGAGCGTAAGAAGCAAGGAGCAGTGCAGCGGTTAGCACAATAGCCCTCCCCCATGAAGTAATGCCAAGAGGCAGTCCGGGGGGAATGGCTCGTAGGCGAAGGTGGATTTTAGTCGGTATAAAAGAGTCCGACACTCTGGCGCACGATGGACGAATTCGATATGACTAGCCTCCATATCGAACGTGAACCGCTGGGTTAGTTCGTAAATGTAATTTACCCACCTTCTAAAAAAAAAAAAAACAAAAAAAAAAAGACGAGTGCTTTACCAACTAAGGTACCGTCTCACTTAGTGACCCAATAACTCAGAATGTTACAAGTTTCGAGTTCAAATTCCAACAGTTCCCGCAGTTCCTTCAAATCAGCCATATCCATCCAGCTCATGTATATACACAGGGCGAGTGCGATTTATTTAGTATTGAAAGTTTTTGTCTATCATACCTACATCGCTTCCACAACAACTAAAATTGGAAAAAAAATCCACAACAATTCCAATTTCTAATTTTTAAAATTGTCATTTATTGAACCATTAAGTAAATGGCATGTTTATCCAATGTCTTTGGTTACGAACTGACGTAAAACTCCACATAATCAATTAAATTCATTCACTAAATACATTTTGCTCTTCTATTATTATTGCCAACAATCTTATTCCGCAACAACAGTTTATCACTACTTGAACAGAATATGACAAAGATCGCTCGCCGTGTGTAGCAATTTTTCAAACCTTCCACTGCAATTTTGGAAAACTTTTTCCATGTTGATAAATATTACTACATTATCGAACAACACAGTTGTGTCCGTTAATATGCAAACACTAATGTCGCTTTTCTCTATTTTCACCGCCTTTAGCCGAGAGGCTAGAGTCCACGGCTACTTAGCAAAGCCATGCTGAAGGTGTCTGGGGTTCGATTCCTGTCGGCCCAGGACCAAATTTGGATTACAAATCTCTAGTTTCAAATGTTTTGAAAAAACAGTCATTTTAACGAGAAATGGACATTTATTTTTCATTAGTATTTTGCATCGTGAGCTAAATACATTGTGGAAGCATGAATTTAGGGCTAATATATTGCGGTGTTTATTCTTAATACACATCCAGCGGGAGCAGAATACTCACACAAAATAATATATCACTCCAATTCAAGCGTTAACGTCAAAATCAAATTGGCTAGGAATTTTTTGTTCTTTACGCGAATGGTTTCAAATTTCCTACATCTATATTATGATGATTTTCTTAAATACCTTCGCTAAGTGATAGCATAATTTTGCTGGAACATTTGATTGCAATATATCATTACATTTCCAAAAAAGGACGGGTCATTTCAATCTCAAGTCCAATGCTTGTGGTAGGTCATTTGGCATAAAGTCCGTTTGGCATAATAGCCGTTTGGCATAATGGTCATTTAGCATAAAGTCGTTTGGCATAATGGTCGTTTGGCATAATAGTCGTTTGGCATAATGACTCTGAAACCAAGAATTTCTCATTTTCGTTTTTACGTTTCTATTAAATTTTTCTGATAACACCAGGCTTGTTTAAAGTCAATTGATAATGGCATTTTATTTTAACAATAATTCGCTCTTGAATAAATTTAAGCAAATTAGGAAAAGTTATTGTCAATAGATTTTTTTGTATTTATCCAGAATTTACCCTTTTTTTCAAATATTAATTCATCTTTTGAGTTTCGCTATTGGAACAAATAATTGCACTGAAGATTTTATTATATTTAGCACAAATTTACCCTTCTTTTAATTGTTCTATTTTTTTCCTAAATATGAATTATAGGTATGAAAGCTGTTGATTTAAATTATCAATAAATTCCTCCTTCTTTTATGCATAGGCTGTCCCTTGGAGCTATATTTTTTAAAGTATTTTTGTTTCCGACTGACAAAAGGGCGGCAATCGATAACACTGATCTGCTCAAATTATCAGCGAAAAGAGAAATCGATTACCGCAGTTACTTTGATGGATGTTGTTACTTTTCCCCGAATGTCGGTTCCCCGAATGTCGTTTCCCTGAACGCCAGTTCCCCAAATATCCCGTTTCCTCGACTAGCCCACTTCCCCGAAAAGTTTTTAGCACCCATAATTGTCGTAACTTCATACATTTCAGGGTGGTGAACGAACTGACCATCTAATATGCCACCCTTCTTTATTTAATTGGCGGTTCTTTCGAGTTTTACCGTTCTGCAGCATTTTTTGCCAACATATGTATAGCCGAGATGACAGAATACTTCCTTTCTTTTGACTGAGAACGATAAACTTCTTTCTCATCACCACTTTTCGGGGGAACCAGTCATTGCCGCAATATTTTTTGGTGTACATTCTTCTATTGGTTTAATTGTAAATTTTGCCTTCTTTTAAAAATAGGCTGTTTTTTATGTATATACCATTTTAAAATTTTATTATTTAGTAAAGCTAATTGTTAACCATTTTTATATTTTGCTGTTTTATCAATTCTTGCCAGATGTGTTGTTAGAATGATAATTATTTTAGAACCTGCCATTATTCAACATATACTTTTTTTGGGGCAAACTCTTTCCGAGATATGCTGGGAAAAAATATTATTTCAATCACAAATTTCCCTTCTCTCGATATAGACGGTGTTTTTTGATGTACATTTTCGAAATGAGAATTTATATTGAACCGTTGAAAAGTTTTTGCCACAAATATTTTCTTTTAAAGAGTGTTGTTCATTGAGCTATGCTGTGAAAAGATTTTTGCATTAGAGTCTGAAACATTTTAAACGAAAAATAATCTGCTCTCGTATAAAGCCTTTTTTGCATTAAGTCGCATTGATAATCTGTGGATTAGAGGCTTTTGATATTTTTGCATAAAAAATTCATTCTTTTATCAAGGTAATGTTTTATGCGGAGTGTTAGCGTCCAAACTGGGACAGAGCTGTGATCTGCAGCCAAATTATTCTAAGAGGCGTTCCCTTTGATGTAGAACTGCGAAACTTTCCTTGCCTATTTACTGGTTTCAAATATGTATATCGCAACAAGCTCAAGGATTCTCTATGTTCTGAGATGTAGAGACCCGTCACGAGTTTTATTTAGTAATGTTCTTTACTGTCACAACAATTTTTGAAACTCTTAGATTGGATAATCTCTAAACGAACACCACGCTTGTTTTAGAACCTACCAAAAATATTTTGCTATGGTTCTCGGTGGTGCTGATCTCGATAAAAGCTTAAAATATGCGGATATTTATTTAAAGTCAATCATTACGCCAAACGGCCATTATGCCAAATGACTGTTATGCCAAACGGCCACTATGCCAAACGACTATTATGCCAAACGACTTTATGGCCAAACGGCTTTATGCTAAACGACATTATGCCAACGACTTTTATGCCAAACGGGGTATAATCCCAATGCTTTCAACGCTAATTTAGACCTAGAAATTTTAATGATACTGTAGCTCAAGGTCATAACAACTAGCTCAGATGACATAATTTGCGGTAATATTAATTCTAATGATAATAATTAGTGCTATTCGGAATTTGAATCAAGGTGTTCAGAATATAAGGCAAAATGAGCTCAGTGGTTGGCATTTTAAAATAACAATAAAATATGTTCAAACATTTTACATATATCTATCTGTTGACATGCAAAATGACATTTTATATTGATTGACGCCTTCACTAACACCATTAATGGTCGCAGTGGTATCAAGTCCCCACAATGAAGAAAAAAGGAAAAGGAAAAAAACACCATCGTATAGCGACGGTTCTATGGCAATTTGATTCTCTGATTAGAACACAAATACAGATTTGAGAGGGTATCCTTGTCCAGTGATTAGACCGAATTACGTTAGTCCGAAATATATTGGGCCGAAATATGTTATGCCAAGCAGGTTATTAGGCATAAGTACGTTAGGCCAGATGGGCCATTAGGCCGAAACCTTCAAAAAGATACAGTGAGAGGCAAAATAAAGTGCCCACCCTTACCGCAGTTTTCGATTTCTCTTCATTGATTTGGTTCAAAATTAAAGTTAACACACCTAAATCTTTTGTTGATATTTTTATTTTTGGAATGTTCTTTTAAAGTTGCACTTACGAAATTTTGATTAAAAAAAGAATTTTACTTAAAGAAATAGAAAATCAATTTGTATTGAAAAAAAAGTAAGTGACAAAAATAAGTTGCCCCACTTCCTTCTTGGCCCCAGAAAAGATGATTTAAGAAAAATAAAAAGCAATTTAAATAGTTAATGTGTCCTCCTTTGGCCTTAAGGACTTGCTGGAGGCTCTTCGGCATGCTTTTGCACCAGGTTTTGTAGGTGTTGTGGATCTAGTTCTTCCCAGGCGGCGCGCTCCAAGGCTTCAAAATAATTATTTTTGTTGGTAACACCAGTTTTTTTTCAACCCTAGCATCGAGAATCGCCCACAAATTCTCGATGGGGTTGAGGTCTGGGCTTTGTGGAGGCCATTCCAGCGGTTTAATCCGACAAGACGCGGAAGAAAGACTTGGTCTTCTTTCCAGTATGCTTCGGGTCGTTGTTTTCTAAGAGAAATATGAATTTCTCTTCAAGGCCCGTCTGGATCAGCGAAACCTCCAGATTTTCCCAGCAAGATGTTAATGTAGGAATCTGCCGTCATTATTCCGCTCGATTTTCACGACGCTTCCTACTCCACTCCCATGAAAAACACCCCCAGACCATCACATTTCATCAATCACACTTCCATGCGTCACCGTTCCTTGGATGTGGCGCTCCTGAAGCTCGAGCTGTCTAACCGAGAGCGGCGGGCTCCGTGTGTGATGCAGAGCACCACATCCAAGGAACGGTGAAGCATGGAGGAGGAAATGTGATGGTCTGGGGGTGTTTTTCATGGAGTGGAGTAGAAAACCTCGTGAAAATCGACGGAATAATGATGGCAGATTCCTACATTAACATCTTGCTGGAAAATCTGGAGGTTTCGCTGATCCAGACGGGCCTTGAAGAGAAATTCATATTTCTCTAGAACAACGACCCGAAGCATACTGGAAAGAAGACCAAGTCTTTTTTTCCGGTCTTGTCGAATTAAACCGCTGGAATGGCCTCCACAAAGCCCAGACCTCAACCCCATCGAGAATTTGTGGGCGATTCTCGATGCCAGGGTTGAAAAAACTGGTGTTACCAACAAAAATAATTATTTTGAAGCCTTGGAGCGCGCCTGGGAAGAACTAGATCCACAACACCTACAAAACCTGGTGAAAAGCATGCCGAAGAGCCTCCAGCAAGTCCTTAAGGCCAAAGGAGGACACATTAACTATTAAATTGCTTTTTATTTTTCTTAAATCATCTTTTCTGGGGCCAAGAAGGAAGTGGGCACTTATTTTTGTCACTACTTTTTTTTCAATACAAATTGATTTTCTTTTTCTTTAAGTAAAATTCTTTTTTTTTATCAAAATTTCGTAAGTGCAACTTTAAAAGAACATCAAAAATAAAATATCACAAAAGATTTAGGTGTGTTAACTTTAATTTGAACCAAATCAATGAGAGAAATTCGAAAACTGGTAAGGTGGGCACTTTATTTTGCCTCTCACTGTACATACAATTGGAGAAAATTTATCACTGGGCACCATCTAGCTGAATATCTTTGCCAAAGACACCAACCTTCTTGCTATAAGTATCTTGATGTAGAGAAGATTGAATATTACTTTTTATTAGCGCCACATAGCCACAGCACATCAATCAGACTTCACCAGATTCTCCACCAGACAGCTCTTGATCTGCTGAACAACTTTGCCGAAGGCTCCAATCTCCCAGCTCATTTAGATGTTAAGATATCCGTTTGAGGCCAATTTTGGACCCCTCGTATCCATGCTTTTCCTATTACCTAGAAAATGGGGAGGGGTAAGGGAGGATGTTTCGCCTATTATAAGACCAACTGGCCGCATTTACTTCAAAATTTATTTCAATTGAATTGATCAACTAGTCTCCGGATAGCGGCCATTTAAAAGTTCAAGGTTCAATTCTGGCTTTTATTTGGTCAAAACAACACAAGAAGCTGGAAATAAAAATATTATTATTATTATTATTATGTTTTATTTAAAACACTTTACCATTTGTAATGGCATTCGTGTCTGAAATAAAAATATGTTATTTAAATAAAGCCAAGACGAATGTTATAGTTGTTCAAAACTGAATATCAGGTATCAGAAGGCCCTTTGGAGCCGGCGTTCCCCACTAGTTGGGAGATTTGTGCCTATTTTCAATGATAATTAATTTCACTGACAGGAAATAGTAAGCACCCTGTACATGTGTACAAAATTTTACATTATGGCAATGTTAAATAATTTCTGTAACTATTATAGCATTTTTGTATTCGCAATAAGCATTGCCATACGAAATCCAAGCTGTTGACCAGTTATTACTTGGTAAAATAAGCAATAATTAGTTCATTCTGAAGCCTGATTCGTTGCTGACAAGTAATTTCTTGGCCTATCTTGATGCATGGGAAATTCCTGCAAGGAATCGATCAAGGAAGCGCTTTTTTTCTGATCGCAGTATGCAGTTGAAAAGAGATGTCAGTTCAAACGGGAGTCGCTGTAGAAAATTTCTGTAAGGAATCGGCGAGAAATTTCTTTAGCGATTCTTGTTCAGCAGCAAATCAGGCTTGAACATGGAAAGAGGGGGTATTTGTTACGAACCTTTTTGCCGCACGGAATAAAGTTGGACGAAAGTTTGAGTTAAAACATTTTTTTCTGAGATTTCTATGCAGTTCAAGTAAAAGACTTTCATTCCAAATAGTTTAGTATTTTTGTTCAGATTTCTAACGCGCCAATTTTGTTATAATTTCTGTTGGGACAGGTTCACGATTTCCATTAAAACTGGAACGGTGGATAATACGGCCACTTGCTGTAGCTTAGTCGATATACTCGGCGGGTGTGGCGCTACCGGCTATTTCACTCACGGAGCTGTAGCTAACAGCCACTAGGCGTCTTCTCTCTCTTCACTTATTAAAACTTTAACACTTGGAACTTCGATTTATTCTTCAAATAACTTGGGATATTATAACTTTTGGACCTTTTACTTCTAGAGCACAATTTGGAATGAATTCAGTTTTTTACGCTAGCTATAAAACAACGGGAGGTTATTAGATTTTGACGTTTCTTGCCTACGGATTTTATGGTTTAGTCAAAGTAGGCGGTAATTTAATTTGTTATCCAGTAGGTAATACGCGGTGGAATTAACCAACAGGTGTTATTTCTTTGAATTCATATTCTTCAAATTTATCGAATGCAAATTAGTAGCCATATTTGAAAAATTTCAGGCTTCATAGAAGATTTCCCGATGCTTGAAGAAAGAGTAAATACGGCTGAGGTAATGGCATAGTCTATCTACCAAATACCTCGGATTTTCATGCTACCACGAGCAGATCATGGAAAAAAATCTCAAAAGACTGAGTTATGCTTCGCCGTGGTGACTAATGAAACCCTCATCCAAATCAAATTTATTTCTTAAAAATGAGGCCTGGAAGAATTGTAATAAAATACCTACGGATTTATAAAACGACGTTTACGGTGTTAAAAATGCGCCAACCTCTTATTAATCGTGAATTATAGAGCCATACCATGTTGATAATTATGATATATGTGACCTGCATTTCACCATGCCAGATCAGGGTTTGTTTGGGACATGGGCTTCTTCATTTGTTTGGGAATTCAAATATTTGATTATAGGTCCTCATATGGGAAACCTTGCTTCCTCGAATTTTCGGACACTCGCCAACGGTAAATGTCGTTTTTTCTACTTTTGATCCATGATTACGACATGTTTTTATTCTCCATTCATAAAAGTTGACGACATAATCATTTTTAGGTGATTTATGGACGGTGTCCGGGCCATTCGGAATCAACACGGTATCTGAGAAGTACATTCCGATGGAGAAGTTTACACGTGGATTACATTTTTTCACCAGTCAAACTTCAATAAAATAAATGAAAATTATTCAGAATCTATCTATCTCTCAGTGGAAATTCAACTCTGATGGCTTATCAATCGATTCAGCATCATGAATGTAAGTCTCGAATCACATATTTGCTTCTGAATTATATCTAGCAAAGTCAATAATACAATTTTTGGTAGATTGATGCCACAGGTATTAGCATTTAATCTACCAAAAATATTGAAAAATAATAAGAATAAAACAGAAAATAAGTTTTCAATCGTCGTATTCTAAACGTTGCCATGGTCACATAAATAACACGGCACCGCTCAAACGTAAAATAGTGAACTCGTGCATCGATTCATAACTGTTTTTTCTGCAAAGCTTACTTTGATACAGCTTTAAAAATATAGCGTATGCAAGAAATGTCAGAGAGGGGTGATTCAAAATTTATAGTATGCTAGCGTAGAAAGCTGGATTTAGTTTATAATTCTTAATTTTACAAAACCTAGCTTGCTACTACAAATTATGAAAATCAAATTCTATGCTACTCATTTCTAGCACTACTACCAAAGACAAATTAAAGACCCCCATGTCCCTTGCAGTTGCTCAAAATTTTATGGCTCATAAGGTAATCTAGAATGCCGTTCAAAGTGCACTGCGATCTGTCAAACTTGGGTACCTTTTGCACTACCGAGGGACCAAATGCAGTACTAGAAGTGGGTACCCAATCTGAGCCCGAGTGTGACGGACCTGCTACTACTATCGTCCAGCACTCAATTGCAGTACTAGAGCAGGTGGGCTCGGCGCGAATCTATAAAAACTGGTTGAGAGTTGAGAACAGTCAATTTCTATACAAAAATGTTACCAAATATGGTTGCTAAAATTGTCTTGCGTAATTAATGGACGACCCCTGTCATGAAAGTATCGATATTTTTGTCTCAGTCCAGCATACTTTTGCCCTACACTTATTTCGAACTCTTGCCCACCGGTGGGGCAAACATTCGTTTACGACAAACAATTTTTAAAACTGTTATAACACAAAAATGGGTAAAGTCAAAGTTCTACTGTGCGGTATTTGTTTCTCTCTAATTTTTGCAGCTTATCTGTAAATATTGATTATCCCACCTTTGATCTTGGACTTTTGCGCTACCTTTCTCTATGATCTTTCAAAAACACAGCTTCTGCTTTATGTGAGCAATTACTGTTTCAGATCTTTGAAGTGATATCTTTGATATCCCAGAGAACACATGATCGTATATAATAGGATCAGGCATTGCAGAATTTGTTCTCATTTGATTTGGATGCATGATCAAAGCTAGCGAAGAAAACCATCACATCTGTAGTATCGGTGTATGATCAGCAAAATTTCGAAAGTTGTAACAAGCAAACGAGATCTCCAAATAGAGAGCGATGAAAGAAACAATTATTCTCGCTTATTTACTATTGAGAGTAGGTGTTTTTATTTTGCAGGCGTGATAAACAATCCCAAAATTTCCGATAGCAGGGTGGGAGCTGGTTCAGATGGGTTTTATCATGCACTTTTATCCCCCCGATCTAGTCAGAACTGTAGTAGAAGATGATAAACAGACTCTCATGATATGCTGCGGATCATGATTGTAACAGAGAGCGATAAGTGAGAGATACTCTTAATTTTCTCAAAATTCAATTCCTGAACAGGATCTAAGAGTAAAAACGGGAAGGCGATATACGTATATATCATATTCAGCTTTATTAGGTATCCGCTCTTGTACTCTTATGCATAATCTTATACGATGTTGTGTGTGGAAATGTCCTCGAGAGTGTTCTTGATAACTTATGACTACTTCTTTGAACAAATGTAATCACAGTGCATTTTACATTGGTAAAAATTGGAAAAGTAAATTTTTAAAATTCTTGAATAAGTATAAAAAGTATTCAAACAACCTTATCTCCGAATGGAAAACTAACAATATTTTACTCATTCCACTCCGTAATTATACTTACTTGATTTTTACTTTTTTCCATATGTACAAAACAATTTAGGTCAGATTTTCAACTTTCGCAACCTAAAAACTGCTTGAAAGCAACCACGAATCTGAAAGAGACTCGCGAAGAGGAAAAATATCAACATCATATGCAGCCCAGATTCTGCTGTCACGAAACGTCAAATGCAGCCCGCTGTTTTTATGGCTGCAAAAGTGAAAAATATTGTATTCAAATAAACTATTATTTAAAACCTAAATCGGGCGGAGCAGTTTTTTCCAAAGTTGCTGATAAATCTAAACACAAGATTAGTTATTTCTAATGTCTGCTACGTTTGCTGGCAAGAAATTTCACTCATTAGGCTATTTATGATTCGGTGTGATCCAAACGCAAATCATTTTTTGCTGAGAGGTTCATGTGAGGGTTTGAACGGCTTGCGAATAAAAAAAAACTCAGCAATCACAGAAAAAGAAGACCGTCTTCGCGAGTCTCGTATCAGCCACGAATCAGAATAAACACTGCTTGAATCAATCCTACACTGGTACAAAAAATGTCGTTAGTAATTGAATGAAATGGTGTATAATTTTGTCATCCAATTTTTGTGGAAAAATAATAGAAAATACATTAACTTTGAATGCGAGCTGATTGCATTCAAAACGAAAAAAGTATTAAAAAGTAATTGAGAGTTGTAATTAGAGATCGCGTATGAACTCAGGGTTCAGATAAAGTAGTATGAATCGATTACGAAAAACAAATCACGGCTAGATAAGTATACAAACCAGGACTGTGCATTTTCGACAAGCATTTTGTGAAACACGAAGGCTTGGTTGCGTCGTCTCGATGGTGACAAACAACTGCGTCGCTTCGTTCTTCTTTCACCACTCATTCGTTTCGTTACCCTGATTGAAAGCAGCGAACAAGAAAGGTGAAATGAAAGAGTAAGAACTTCGTTTCATTTGATTTCATTGAAATCTATCAAAATGTTTCGAATTGGATTTTAACCTATTTTTTTGCAATAGTAATATATATAACTTGTTAGGTCATAAATTAAGATAGAGAAAGTATGGCGGGCCACCACGTTGTTCATTTGAATTAATCAGTTAGAGACTAACGATTGAAAGACCAGCTCGCTGCGGTGAGGCTCTGATATATGACGCACGACGCACAGGCAGCACGAAAGAAATGAAAGACTACGCTTGCTGCGATGAAAGGATATGTTTGTCGGATTTGAAACGAAACAGTAGAGTTTCATTCGAAAGGGGAAGCTTGAGTCAGTCAGTTGGGGACTGAAATGCTTTCAATGAATTGAAAATGGACGGCCCTGATACAAACCTTCTACCCTTCTCTGTAGATTACGACAGTGTAACTACTCTAGCACAAAAGCCCTATGGCAGAAGTTATGCCCGCTTAACGACGTCGTAAACTGGCACTTGGGAATAAGCACCGTCGCCTTCGCCGTAGTCGTCGCCTTGTTCTCCCATTGTAGAAGTTTACAAGCAAATGTTGTGACATCTTGAAGCTGTGTTAATTGGGTTTTGCTAGGACGATGTCAACGACATGTTTACTATCGTCGATGCTTACTCGGTCGATTTTATCTGGGTGCGGGGGGCAACCGTCCTCATTTGTGGCTCCAACAATTCCCAGATCAGCTTTGGAAAAGTAAATGGTTCCATCGAAGCTTATCGGAATAAAAGGTGGGGGATTGTAATCGTCATCGACTGACATTGTCTCGTGCTGGCCGAACGGAATGGAAAATGCAAATCATCATTATGCGAAATGCGGGGGATTGGTGTTTAATCCTAGGGAGCCGATTTGGAACAAATGTTGAAAGGCGTGCCACTGGAAAGGATAATCTGCGGTTACTATCTATGCATGGATGATTGTGGGCTTGTGGCGTATGCGTTCATCAGTGACTGTGATTCCACATGGTCTCCGATAAGGATCAGGAAGAATTAACCATACAGGCACGTAGGCGTAGCCGGGATTTCAATCAGGGAAGGGCGTATGGTCTCACAGTCAGATTACACTAAATTTCTCAAAAAACACAATTTTTGACGCTTTTTGAAAAATCTTAATATATTTCACCAAATTCACAAACAATGTTAAAAATATTGTTAAACATAATTTTAATGTTTGGATGAGTTTCTGGAAAAATATTAAGAAACACATTTGAAAGAATATGATAAGGAATACATTGAAATTTTATTGACGAATTGAATGTTCATCCTTCCTAAATCCGATTTGTTTTTAAATAACTAGTAGTTCTGTTGGCATAATTCTTGGTAGATTCCTTGCACGACGATTTTGAAAGAAATCATTGAATGATTCTTGGCGGAAGCCTAAAGTTCAGATGAATCTGAAATACCTATCATGACCAATTTCCATATAATTGTTAAAGCTGAAGACAATCCATGAAAAATTCAAACAAATATTGATCTTCATATCAAAACAATTAATGTAGATTTTACTGCCCCATCTGGCTACGCCCATGGGAGCTATCCGATGCAACCAAATCCATAGCCATTATCATCATTATTCAGTTTTTACTCTCTTCCATGTAAGAGGATTGCATTCCCATTTCGCAAAAATGTCGAGCCATGGACATGGCTCCATCATTCGACACACTCGCTCTCTCTGTAAAACCAGAACCTGTCATCATGGTTGTCACAATCAAACTGAAAAAGCGGGCTCATGTGAAACCAACAATTATAGATCTAATTGAAAGTAGCTTAAAATACCTCCGAAGTTGCTGAACAATGCTGGTTGTTACAAAGGAAAAACCATCTATCGAAGAACAGTTGTACTCATTAGTGTAATTGATACATAAAAGTGGAACATGGTATAATGTCCCACAAACAACTGATAACCACCTGTGTGTGCAGTCCGGATTGCGGTGTCGGTCACTCACAGCTTCCCTCTTCTGTCTTTATTGTGGTCAACTCTCACTCGGAAGCCAACAACGCACGCACAACAGGTTACGGAGGACCCGGAAGTCAAATAGGTAACCCCATCCTAACTGCTGCGACGACCACCCCCAACCATCATACAATGGAAAGCCCACATTGTGCACTGTCGATACTGGTCTTCTCTCTGTTCCGGTAGTTGGTCCTCGACATGGCGTGAGCGATATCATCTAAAGGCATCTTCCTTTGGCAGAATAATGATATCAGCCTACATAGTACATGCACCCACATTTTGCAACGAGCCTTCTCCTCCCAAGAGCTTATTGTCGACCGATATCAGTAGTGTCGTTTGCTTTGTGCAATATTTATTTTCAACAGGTCCAAGTGATATAAATCTTGCGGATGGTAATGTGTATGCTTCTAGGCCGAGACAAAACGTATTTGTCTACTTCGAATATGTATATATTTAGAATGGAAGCATACAGCAGTGCATGATACGGCAAAAAGAACCATAACAGAACCACTGCAACATAATCTAGACTTGAGTGTTCATCTTCTTCGTTTTCCTTTTTGGTATTAACGCCCCCACTGGGACATAGCCGGCTACTCAGCTTAGTGTTCTTATGATTAACTGAGAGCTTTCTTTGCCTTATTCGCCATTTCGCATTCTTATATCGTATGGCAGGTACGATGATACTCTATGCCCAGGGAAGTCAAGGAAATTTCCATTACGAAAAGATCCTGGACCGACCGAGAATCGAACCCAGACACCTTCAGTATGACTTTGCTTTGTAGCCGCGGGCTAGGTTGAAAAAATGGGATGAGGGGGGGGGTAGGTTTCTAAGCATCATCTTGGCATCCAAACACCATCTTGATATCTGAAATTAAAACAAAAATACTAAAAAAAGAGTATCAAACAATATATGAGATATCGATTAAAAATTGAAATAAAAGTTTAAGTATAGGGTAGTGCTTTGTACCCAATATATCCCGAATTGAAACAGGAATTGGATGACCAAAATTGATTATATTTTTTAAATATTTTTTCTCTTGGTAAAATGTATTTTGAACATTGAAGTACAATATGATCAATATCTTCATAATAGATTCCACACTCACACAAATTGGAATCTTAATAGTGATGCGATATAAATGACTTGTTACAGAAATAATGATTTGATATCAGTCGTGAAAAAGAGCAAATAAATTTCTACTACCTGGTATATTCTGAAACCACGGAAAAAGGCTGACCTTGGACAAATTGATAACACCATCTTCCTTTATCA
Organism: Aedes aegypti; assembly: GCF_002204515.2. Lineage (NCBI taxonomy): Eukaryota > Metazoa > Arthropoda > Insecta > Diptera > Culicidae > Aedes > Aedes aegypti. The sequence continues at coordinate 32,750 of NW_018736091.1, forward strand.
CTTGAATTCCACTTATTTTTTTACTAATGGAATATTGTTTTAATTTGCGATAATATTCAAAAGGAAGAAATGCTTACGGTTATAAATTAGCCCTCGAGCAACACCAAGTTAAGCCAATAAATCAGCCTGTTCATTACCGTAAATGTTACAATGGGAAGGGATCCATATTATATTATGAATAAATCCCTGAGAGTGTAAGTCAAATTAAAGTGTTTTCAACATAAATAATAATAATGAGTTTTAAAATTGGAAAGAAATGGTGTTCAAAGCATGAAACAACTCAAGCTATCAGAACAAATAATGTAAATATTTGGTGGACACTCCTTTTATTTAGTTGCAAACGAAGTATAAAAGCGATCAATTCTGCTAAGAAATAGAACAAGGAGCTTGCAATTGAAAAAACTGGAGCCGAAATTTTTTTATTTAGAGTAAGGTGGGCAAAAGTTCGACCTTAGTGGTATCAATCAAAGTTTCCAGACAAACAATGGCAGTTGAAACAAAATAAATACCATATAATGAACCTTCAACATATTGGCTATAATTTTGCTGAACAAACTTGTGTCAAAATATTTGCCCACTTTTAGTTTATAACCAGAAACAAGCGATGTAAGCAGAAGACAAGAACCTTTACTGCTTGTTGCTCGTTAACGTGCTCCAATTCCGGAGAATGTTTCTGTTTTAATTTTGTTTGTGTGACACCCGACGGCGCTGACTGAACGCCCCAACAAGGTCTCGGTCACATGGCTGCACTAACCGAGCCAAAGCGACGCTCGTTTTGGTTTTTCTCTTTTCTCTCTTTATTTTCAGATTGGGAGATTGAGTTCCCCGCGGGAGCGCGATAAAGCGCCCCGATCGCTGGCGGTGAGGCCCCCAGTTCTGACGGTTCGTTACAGGAGGTGTCCGGGTGTGTACGACGTCCCCAGTTCTGACGGTTCGTTCCAGGAGGTGTGGCGTTCGGGCTAAACCTACTTTTTGTATTCGACATTTTCGTTCAAAGTTCAGTGGGCATTTTCTGCCAAAATTGACGAGCAGGTCATTCCGGGTCGAGAGTGTTTGATAGTGATATAAGGTGGATAAAGTATATTTCGGCATATTGGTGGAACCACCCACATACGCGATCAGAATCGAGAGAAAAGTGAAAGTGTCTTCATCGATTCCTTAAGAACGATTCTAAGGGCGGAAAGCTAAGTGAATTGTGACGACTTTTTAATAATAAATAAAATTGTGCGAAGAAAATGATTGATCAATGATCCGAAAAACCAGTGCCGCGAGTGCCTCGGACCGCTACACTTATGTTAGGCCTAGAAACGCCCTTACATAAAAGATTGAAACATATTTTATCTTTATTTGGTTCCGTTCAACGAAAGTTTGACCAAAAATTACAATATTTACGTCGAAAAACAACAGATAGCCATAACTTTACCAAATCTTAATCGATTTTAATAATATTTGGAGTGAAAGTCTCTTACTTGAATAGAATTTGAAACACCACAACATTTATAAGTTTTGTTTTGAATTGAGTTAGAAATCTTGAAAAGAAACTTTTGCCCCACTCAAACTTTTGCCCCACTTTACTCTACTCCAAAACCCGCAGTAACTTGAAATTAACGAACCATTTGTAAAATAAAATTGTGCAGGGACAATTCCATCAAATTTACGCTCAATAAGATATTGGCAAAATAAGGATGTAAATGTTTTGGAAATTGTTTTAATTCATGAAACAAAGACAAGTCAATTAAAGGTTGATAAGTATGAACATCAATTTTACAATTGTGAAAACCATTCAATGAAACTGGTACAATATTTTCAGTGGAGCAATTAATATAAGGTTCCAATATTTTGCTCGTCGGGTTAATTTCGAATAGTGACTTCAAAATATTGATCAATTTAGTTGAGAAAAAAATCATCAAATATTTACAATTTAGTTATTGAAAACGAATTTTGAGCGGAACAACACCAGTAAGAACTTCTGTTGATTGAGTATGAGTTGAATTCATAAGTTTCCAAACAAATTCTCAAACAACGAAATTGTATTTTTTTCAAGTTTAACAAAATATGTTTCTGCAGCACTTCCAAAAGTCAAAGCAACCATATTCCATAACTGAACGGGTAGTAGTTTTTATAAAACGTTATTAAATCAGATGGATTTGCACCCCCACCAAGTACCGTGATTTGTGCGAAGAAAATTAATTCTTATCGAACATGTTTTTTGAATTTGTTTAATAGAAGTCAATTTAGAATCAAACCATATACCAATAAGAATATTTATACTCATTCAACTTGTTTAATTTCATTTCCATTGAGGTACAAATCAATGGTTATATTAGAATGTTTTCTTTGAAAATATGAATAATATTTAGTTTTTAGAATTGGAAATGAAAATCCATTCTCATGAGCCCATGAAATCGATATTATTCAAGGCATAATTTGGATAAAATGTCTAATGACTTCTCTATTTTTGCGCTAATAAAATAACATTATCATCGGCAAACTGAAGCAAATAACAACCATTTGGAATAATTGATGCAATATCCCTGGTGACTAAGTTATATAAAAATGGATCCTTGTGGAAGTCCAAAATAACAATATCTTGATAATTTTGAGGATCCATTATGAAAAATATCATAATTTTAAAAAGAAAATAAATTATAAATGAAATTGGAGATTAAATTTGGAAGGATAAGATAATTCATCTTTTTGAACATTAATTCAATAAGTACAGAATTATAGGCTCCAGAAACATCAAGAAAAATGGAAACTACATCCTGTTTTTTTATTAAACGATAGTTGAATTTGTGAAGCCAAAAGTGAAACACAGTCACGAGTACCACGGCCTTCTAAATTAAAATTGAGAAGATGAAAAAATGTTATTGTACTCTGCCCAGAATTTAGTACCATTCTTTCTAAAATTTTACGCAAACATGATAATAAACTAATCGGTCTCCTGCTATCACCTAATGATGGATTTTTACCAAGTTTAAGAATACTGATGACTTTGAAGAAACGCCATTCATAGGGAATTATATTGAGATAAGAAATCATTATATTTGAAAGTAAATGAAGCTTTCCAACATCAGGTAAATTTAATATTATCAATTCCTGGAGAAGTATTTTAATAATTAACAATGCTAAATTAAAATCAGTGGACTACAAAGTTCAGGAAATTGATCTTGACTTCTATTTTTTAAACTTAATGGATTTGGGAACAAAAACAGGACAATTTTAGATGCAACTCGTCTATCATTTTTCAGAATATTCCAAAATAGTAGGAACAGTCGAATCATAGTTCTTAAATTTCTTGCAACTGACCACAAAGTAGATAATGATGTTTCTTGATCTAGATTTGAACAAAAAATTTATAATAATGTCTCTTCTTGGATTTAGTTGGTCTTATGAACAATGCTTCAGCTTTGCAATATAAAAAATAGTGATTTCTGGAGCCTGTTCTGCGAAATTTTTTAAAAGCATCACATTTTTTTTTAGAACATTCATTATCCCTCCATAAGCAAGGACGCTTTTTCTTTGTTATGACTCGCTATTTTTTTATTTTGAGATTTGTGGCAAGCAATCAATTAGTAATTTTGAAAAGTTATTGTAATTTCCAAAAGGAGAAGCCAGATTAATATATTAATTAAGGAAAAGGAAACAAGTTCAGAAAATTTGGACCAATTAACATTTTGGTCAGGAACATGAGAATTATTTAATAAATTACCGCGAACTGAATTTTGAATTTCAATTAATATTGGTAAATGATCGCTACCATAAGGATCATCAATAGTTTTCCAAGAAGATTTCATCGACAAACTATTAGAACAAAGAGATAAATCAATACAAGAATGATGATTTGGCGGCACAACAATCCTAGTAAAAGATTCATCATTAAGAATATGTAAGTTTAAATCATCAATTAAATCCATAATTAATGAACCTCTACCATCTGCTTTTTCGCTACCCCAAGCAAAATTGTGAGCATTAAAATCACCTAATATGTAAAATAAAGGAGGTATTTCATTTAAAATACTTTTAATTTGTGATAAAGAAAAACTTGCATTCGGAGGGATACAAAAACAAATAATAGAAAACTCGCAATTTTCTCTTGTTATATAAATAGCAACGTATTCAATTTACGAATGCAATGCTAAGTCTAAATATTTGAATTCAATATCATCGCGAATTCCAATGAGTAGTCTTCCATATGAAGAATCCCTATCATTTCAAATTATATTAAATTTTGGAATGCGAAAGAATTTTGATGAATTTCATTTGAACAAAACAAATCTATATTATGACGGTTAATAAGCACTTGTAATGCTGATGCTGCGGCAATTCCATTGTAAAATATTCATGCTATTTATGGTTGTATGAGAGGTCCTAATGAATTCAATTCATTTAAAAAGGAAGCCAAAATGGGTAAAAACAATTTGATTCACTTTTTCCAAAAATCATTTAATCCTAAAAAAATCTATTATTTCTTCTAAAATGCCTAGAATTGAATTATCACAATTTTCCTTAGGTCTTTCATTCGGCAAATTGTTTGAGTTTTGGCTGTTATTAGTGGATGTGTCATATTTTATTTTACGAAATCTAGGAATGTTTTTAGTTGAAGCTGAGTTATTCAAAGGGGGGATTTAAATTAAACGAGGTAAATGGTTGAGGTTCAAAAATTTGGTTCTGCTTATTAAACTTTTTATTGATGGTTCTTTTTCTTTTGCTAGGAGGCTTTTAAATAAATTATCAAGATATTTCTGAAATCCATCACTATCATCATCTGATAAAATTTCAAAAATGTTAAGAGAAGCAATGTTATCTGAAGATTTCATAGCTTCAGCATAAGACAAAGATTTTTGTTCTTAATTTTTTGATTAAATTTCGACTGATTCTCAATATAAACGACACATTAATTTAAAAAATTATGTTTATGTTTACAATAAATACAAACTTCAGATTGATTTTCACACGTGGAAGAATCATGAAGTTATCCACATTTTAAACATTATTGCTTGTTTGAACAAAAATTAGAAGTGTGACCGAACAGAAGGCATCGATCGCAGTGCATAAGCTTTGGATAATAAAGCAGCACGTGAAAAATAACGTTATCAACCATTACATAATCTGGAAGTACAGATCCAGAAAACGTAATCTTGATACGATTGGAATGTACATATTTTGAATTGTTTCCATCAATGAATAATTTAGATAAACGAACACAATCCAAAATCTTAACCGGAGAAATGTACTTGTTCTTAAATAAACCTGAACCATGATTTCTAATGTCATCACAGTTCAAAAACTCATCATAAATAATTCCGTTTATTTCGCATGCATCACAAGGTGCGTACACACGATATGAATTGAAAAATAATCTGGATTCTAAAAGAGCATTCGCATCATCGCGTGATCTAAAAACTACTCTTAATTTATCCAGAGAAACAACAAAGGGTCTAGAGAAGCTAGAAGGGTAAACCTTCACTCGAAAAGATTTGGTCATTGAAGTGGTGGCAGAATGCACAGAATTCTCTTTTGATCCCCCCTCATCCCCATCAGTTTCCATAACGGAAACAAAAAGATCAATATAACAACAAGATCAAATGTGTGATGAACAAAAGAAAACAAAAAAAAAAAGAAAAAAAATAATAAAATAAATATATACTCAAGGTTTTCCAGTGCACCAAACTCCAGAGACGGAAAAAATGGTAAAACTTAAATTCATATAACTTGAACAGCAACTCTTCAAGCAACCACACTGGGAAAATCCACAAACCAACTAGTCAATATCGGAAATCAAAGCCTCGGAAACTTCGAATCTGAAACGGGAAAAAAATGACAAGCAAAGAAAAAAAGCGTTTAGGCCTACTTACCGAGTATGAAGAGAAATCATTTATAACACTCTAATTAGTATTTTCCATTTTCTCCGTGTAGTTTTGTAAAATTGGTACGGATATATACGGATATAAAGTAGCCTTCCTTAGCGAGTGGCAAGAGTCCGCGGCTACAAAGCAAAGTCATGCTGAAGGTGTCCCGGTTCGATTCCCAGTCGGTCCTGGATCCTTTCGTAATGTCCTTGACTTCCCTGGGCATAGAGTATCATCGTATCTGCCACACAATTTACGAATGCGAAAATGGCAACATTGGCAAAGAAAGCTCTCAGTTGAGAACTGTGGAAGTGGTCATAAGAACACTACACTGAGAAGCAGGCTCTGTTCCAGTGAGGACGTAAATGTCAAGTAGAAGAAGAAGGAGCACCGTGGATTGCTGATTTCGATGCAATTTTCAACATTAATTTTTTTTCCATTTTTCCGCATTTTAGAGAAACTTGTGAACTATATCCCCGATGAGCACACTGATAATTCGAATTAAAATATAATGATTTCAAAGAGCATGGCTTCAACAAATTCGATTTAAAAGATTACGCTTTTCGTTAGAGTCGAGAATCTTTCTGTTTTATAAGCGATATCAATTCTGCCAGGACGTTGCCAATTTATGACGCAGGCTTCTAGAACGTAATCGGATCGGAATGCCAGCACCAAATGGGGTACTTAGTTATGGGTTTCCAATATTTTACCGTTCTAAAAACCCGTTCTATCCAGTCCATAAATCAAAAGTCCTGCATTTGCCCACTCAGTAAAGGATACACTTGCCAAAATCACCCTCTTCCTTGGAAGCTGCCCCACCAAGTGATAAATTTCATTCATAAGGCATTTTGTTCCAAGCGTTAGTACCTATTACAGTCGAAATATATTACGACGGGTGGGTGGAAAAAAGGAGGCTCAAATTTACGAACAAGTATAGCTTCTCAACCCACTTTTCTTGCAAGCATGGAATGGCACGCGCGCGGAGGCACGGGTCCATCAATATTTATGAGGTCATAAAAGCAGCTGAAACGGTCTTGTTGGCGCGAAGAAGTGCGATGATGGCACAAACGACTACGACGACGACGTCTCAATTTCTTCGCACAAGGATTGACTTCGGCATCCTGTTGATCATTGTACGGGCGGGATTTTTTTTTAAATTTCTTCGGACGGAATAAGGCTGTAAGGAAATGGCACTGATTATGCGGTACTTTGTCATTGGCGGTACTTAGCGTGTTTAGATTTACGAGCGTTTTTTTTTTTTTTTTTTTTTGAGGTGTTCTATTCATAGGGAGTGATGAGAAGGGAAAATGTGAATTTAATAGGCTGTAAATGGAATTCATTTATTTTTGGCATTAGTCAAATAGGAGTAGGAAACACGACATTTGAATGAGAGAAATGTCGTTTGATTATGCTCACTTCCTTGTCAACTTCTTTTTCCATACTCTTACTCCTGATTTTTCTCTAATCAGGAAGAATTTCAGTAGTTGTAAGGTGGGTTCCACAATTGTTTAACCATTTTTTCGTGTTTGTTTGGCTCTGATTTCCATAATTTTCGGTCGATTTCATTAAATTTTGCCACAACATCACACATTATTCAAATTTCGTGACCTGTATTGGGGATCCCAATCGGAGGTCGGTTCCGGATTTATACGGTTGTTTCGTAGGGTCTGTTCGAAAGGTAATTGAGACATTTCCATAACGATTGTGCACGAATCAAACAAAACTTCAGTGTTTGTTACTGAACCATAAACCATTAGTATGTTCCTACTCTTTCAACTCCTTTTGAAACCATTCTGACCGATTCCGGAATACAGCTTCGCTCGTATGATGAAACACACTCTGTTGTAAGGTACCCCGGGGTAAGTGAGAACGTTTCGTCATAGCTCACTTAGGAAAAATTTAAACTCACTTAAGAAAAGAAGTATTGTAATAGTTGTCAATTCAACGCCATTTTCAACTTGCATGATAAATTGTGACACGTTTCACGTCTTGCATTGACTCGCAAAAAAATAAATGTGTTCTAAATCGAATTTCCATCAGTAAGCTACAGTTTTAAGTATTATTACAAGCTGCTAACGATAAACCGGTATTTTGTTTTCATTTCGTATGAAATTTTTGATGGTCTAACTTACCCCAAAATATCTTTATAGCCGGAGTAAGTGGGACCTATCAAAACAAAAACCAGAATCAAAACTTTTCCTAGACGTTTCAAACATTTTCCAAGGAGGAGTAGCACTAAAACATTCAACCACATGATTTTTATCAAAAAGATCCATCTCAAATTACGTTATTGCATAGGAGGGAGAATAAATGTGTAATTCTTCTATATTTTTTCATTCATTTATTTTCTTTTTTTGAAATACGAATTCAAAATTGAACAATTACAGACATGAAATTTGCAATGCATCATGAGAACGATTACTTATATTTTAATTGAACTTTATTTATTATTTCTACCAAATTTAGTAGTTACGGAAAACAATTCCACCCCATTAAGTTGTTTTCTGCCATGCATATAAATAATAACGGAAAATATTTTTAATTCCGTCACTGCTACTTTCAAATTATTAACTTATAAATGGAATATTTTGAACATGTTTCATTCCTCTTTACGCTTTTGTTGAAGAATTCTTCCTAAAGCGTTACGTATTTTATGGGTGATCCCTTATGTAAATCGAAAATGTAATCAAAATTAAATCGTATGATTTATCATCCTGTTATTGTAACGGTTGACATACTGATGTGGATTGACGCATGAAACTGGATGTGTCCACTTGCCCCGTTCAGCGAGGTAATTGCCTCTAATGGCTCATTCTAAAACTTTCTTCCAGGTTTTCACAATTTCTAAATTATTCGATCAGTTTCATGAACACACCAGCAAATATGTTGCCAAAATGTGATTGTGTTGTTGGATTTTTTTAAAATATTGACATTTCAAAATTTTATTTGTTTGAACTATCGTTTTTTTAAGTCTCACTTGACCCACGGTACCTAATGTTAATTTTTGCAATTTCTCATTGTAATAGGCTGTTTTTCATTAAACCGATCAGTCATGAAACGGCCTACTTTCCTACACTGTATTATGCAGTGCGGGTAATAGTCATTACGCAACTGAAATCAGTTGCGTAATGCATATAACGCAACTATTTAGAGTTGCGTTATTAATCATTACATAACAATTTTCAGAAATTGCAAAAGAATTCTGAATGCATTCTGATAAAATTCCTGATACCCTCATGTAGTCTTCAACCAAATTGCAAAAAAAATGTTGTACCGCAACTCGATGCAAAACTAGTTCTAGTAATCTAGTAATCGGTTAGTAATCTAGTAAAACTAGTAATCGGCACACCCTACAGCTAACAGTTAGACTTACAAAGAAATTCAAATTTTCACAATATCAGTAAATTTATGCCTATAAGATGAAGTCATTGTTGGTCTCAAGTGTTCGGAACATGAATCAAACGGTATGTGTGTGGGCAAGATGACAACAGGTGTTTGTGTCGTCTCGGCTCCATCGTTGCTAACCGATCAGTCAGAGTTAAGTACACAGCCAATTCAGATTACCGACCCCCAGTAAATTTTACTGGGTTTTTGGAACTACGGTTTTTCGGTAATTTTTACAATTACCGAAAAAACCAGTAAAATAAAATATGTTTTGATTGATGGAAATTACTGACTTAGTCAGTAAATTGTTGAGCGTTTTTACTGGCTTTCCAGTTCCCATGCTTTATGCTTTGCTTTTCCGGATACTGTTTTTTCAGAAATCAATACAAATTAAAACCCAATCGACATGAACATGAACCATCGACATGCATGTTTCGTACGAATAAACATCTACGGTATGCTCATATCTCAGTGGAAGTAATCGAAAAATGTGTGACAAAATCATTATTTGGTTGGTTTGCATACAAGAGGCAAACTCAATGATGCAGATGAATTTACCTCTTGTATGGAATCCAACCGAATTTAACAATCGTCCTGAGCCGTATTGATTGCTTAAAATGGTTGGAGTTTCTCACTAAATTTCGACTACTTACCACGAGAAATCGCAAAATAGGTGCAGGAAAAGTTTGGTTGCCATAGCCGTGTTCCCGGCGCGGACGATTTTACAGCAGGAGATTCTCATTTGACACTTTCCCGCACACACTTAGATTATATTACTGGGGTCGGTAAAATTTTACTGGGTTTTGGAACTACCGAAAAAGTCAGTAAAATGAAAACTGTCGCCACGCGTAATAAAAAAGCAAATTTCATCATGTTTTATTTTTTATCAATATATGATAAGGGTATGCGATATGGATTTTTCCATGTCGATACGAAACGAAACGATACGCGGAATATTTGCGCTTATAATGACGAAACGAAACGAAATTTAAAATGTTTCGGTGTAACTCGATACGAAATCAAATATCTCACGGAATTTTTCGAAACGAAACGAAATTTTTGAATTTGTTTCGCGGAATACGCGTTTAAGTTGTTTTTTTTTTCTTGTCAAAAGCTGGAAATTTGACAATAGGCATAACAAACGTCTTTTTAAATCCTTTACCATATGGAAACCTTAGCGTTGCTTAGCGGAATCCTTACATGTTTTGGTAAGACCCTTTTCTGTTTGTTTGAAATCTTCTTAATAACTTCATAAGGTTTCATTTCAACATATGTATCTGACACTCACACAAGGCAATGAGTGGGTTTAATTTAAATGTTACAACTAAGAAGTGGGTCGAAAAGCAGTTACAAACATTTAAAACAATCTCAAAAATATTGAGAGGAGCCCAAATTAATTTGATTTTTAGAAATGCCTTACATTTTTTTAATCATGTGGATGTGATGTAATGCTAATATATACCATAAAACATGGAATAATGATATTCATTTTTTTTTGCTGTACTTTATGCTTTGTGGCTTGAATGAATGTGATTGCGGACACAAGTCGATAAGTGATCATGAAAACACAGGCTCTGTCCCAGGTGGAAATAAGCCATAAAGAAGAAGAAAAATAAGTAGAACACAGGAATCACTGGAATATTTGCTTTAGTATTTGCTGGAGTATTGGAATTTAAATTAAGTTTAAAAAAATCCATCTACACATACCTAAAACATCAATCAAGATAAATTTAAAAGAACTGCAAAGTAATAAACTCTAATAAGATATTGCGACAGCAACTTAACCAGTATTGCCTGTTGGGGTTAATTTAGAAGTTCCGTAAAACGGGGTAACTTTGATAGTTTTTTCGAAGAAAACTTGAATATTTTTGCATGTTGTTTCAAGATTTACTATTTATATTTTTAAAAATATTTTATAAGTATGGCATCCTAGCTATCGATTACAGTCGATAATTTGGGCAAAAGATTCATTTTGAATGGATATATAATTTTTCATATAATCGAAAGTTGGTTTTCTGTTTTGGGGTAACTTTGATAATGGAGTATGATTCGAACAAAATTGAATGAATAACGAACATTTGTAGGCATTGCATACCTCTAGGCGTTTAACGTTATATGGAAATTTCTGACTTAGATTACAAAAATGGTACCAGTTTGTGAATATGCTTTTCGCTAAGGAGATTTGAGACCGTATTCAAGTTCTATGATAACTAGGCTATCAAGATAAGTGGCCAACTATTCAAAACTACATCAAATAGTGATTGTAGAACAGATTGTTGTAAGCGTTTCGAAAATGCTAAATTGTGTAAATTTTTTAAATTCGTATAAAAAGCCTAAAATGTTCTTGATTCAAATGAAAACCGCTCTTACATGAAGTGTCATACTAATATTCTTTAGTTTTGCATTCGTTTTGCTTAACTGATTAACAGAAATTATGATATTTCACTTAGTATGCAGTGGGTTACGCATTATCAAAGTTACCCGCATTATCAAAGTTACCCCGTTTTACGGTTCCTAATAAATTTTCTGAAAAAGCCTTGCATAAACTGTGAATTAATTCTTGGAGGGATCAAATCTGGATGAATGCAACTTTTAAAGTATACCTTGTAGAAAATACTGAAGGTATTTCTATTATTTTGTAGAGCAAATAATGGAGAAATGATCCTATTCCAAAATCTGTGAAGGAATTTCTGGACGATTTCTGGAAGAATTAAGGATTGTTGATATAATCACATTTTCAGATTCTTTGTTCAAAACTGACTACAAAATCACATTTTCACTAAATTTGAGCCTCGAGAGTATCTTAAAAAATATTGAAAAATATAAGAAAAAAGTTTTGAAACCTGGACTAGGGTAAGTGTTCCCTTAGTTGTGAGTGTTCCTATAGTTGCGGTATATTGCGGAAAAAAAAATGTTTGGCGCTTTTCTATTGTGAAATACCCTAGGTACCCCACCAAACTTGAATCTAAATCCGGAACCAATTAGTCTAGTACACGACACTGAAGACGGCCTTACAGTTGAGGTCGAAATACGCGTATCTGTCAAAGGATACAAACTCTAGTGGAATTAAATGGTATAGTACTAAAATCGGTTTTTTATCTACTAAATTTAATGTTTGGCTATTTTATTTCTCAAGATTTAGATGTGCGAAAATCAAAAAAAAAAAATTTTTTTTCGCTTTTCTATTGTGAAATACCCTAGGTACCCCACCAAACTTGAATCTAAATCCGGAACCAATTTTGATGGTGATGCATGAATCAAATTTATAACTGATTTGTGATTATTACTAAAACAAATCATCAAAATCAATCGAACGATGGCGAAACTAGAGAATTTTGAAACTTGATGTCGGTATTGAAAAGGTTAAGACCTTTGCCTTGCGGCCAAATTCCAATACTTGTAATAATACATTATCAGTATTCGCATTTTTTTTAATTGGGGTCGTGAGGAAATTATGTCACGGTATAAGAGGAGAGAGGAGTTGGAGGTGTGGTACAGCGTGAATAAACCTAGATTCATTTTTTGATATAAAATAATGTATGCATCTTCCTTGTTCAAGGTGGATATAAATCGAAGGCATAGGGGGAGGATCCCCCAGTGCCGGACAGCACCCAATACCGGACAAAGTCGAAACATTGAGAAATCATGGTCCAATCAAGATGGTGTATTAGTAGTAAAGGAAGCTATTATAGAGACTAATGTTTGCGTAGAATAACACATCCTTGAAATATGCATGCCTTTTTAAAAAAGTACAAAAATTGAAAATTTCAAAAAAAATTGACGTATTGCTCTAATTTTAAGCCTATTTAGTATTATTTGAATATGAAAAAATACTTTCGATCACGCAAGCATATTCGAAACATAATCTTAATTTGATAGTATAAATGTATTTTGTACCATAATCAGAGCCGTAGCGTGGCCTCACAGCGCCCTTGGCAAACCTCCCGTTGGGCGCCCCTATGATGCAATTTTGTATGTGATTGAAGTTTTCATTGAACATCCCAAGTAATTATGCGGCTCAAGCTATTATTCATGAATATATGGTGTACATAAAGCTAGCATCTACTGTATGGCTACTTTAAGGTGTCAAAAGGCTTCACAAAAGTCGAGTAAATTTTATAAAATATAACACAAAAATGCCTGTAGAGGGGCCCTTTTCCACTTTAAATAAACTTTAATTGTAGTTATACAATATTGCTAGCTTAACGTATACCGTTATGCATATATTGCTGTTTTTGCTTGGGATACTAGACAATTTCCATAAAGAACCTTTTTAAAATACCGTAATTTCGGGTGAAATTGATCACTTTTCACCGTTTTCCATGTCTGTTTTTCATGGTGCTGCCAATTCCATACAACTTAATGCAGGAAAACAAGTACGACGGTGAGCCTCATTGGCTTATATACTCAAATTTTCATACAGTTGTGATTTTAGTGCTAAAAATCGTCTCTAAAATAAAAAATCAAGGAACTCCGTTTCGGGGTGAAATTGATCACCTGTCAAAACAATTATTGTTAGTTTTGAAAACAAATTTACTTATTTAATTTGGGCCTCCTGAATCCAAATATGGTTACCAAATTCTTAACAATGCAACATATATGGAAATAATAAACAATTAATTTTCAACAATACCGTAGAAAACGCCTAAATGTAGGCAATTTCCGAAGGAATCTTCTGATATCTGTGAAAAAATCAATTATTACAACAAAATGAACAAATTGGTACGAATTTCGATGATAGAATTCGTTTTGGCGATATATTTCAAGCATCCTTACATATTTTCAGGTTGACACCATGTCCAAATCCTTGTTTAAAATTATAAGTTTGTTGGTGTCTGCCAATACCACACAGAACAAGATTATGGAATTTTCTATTATTTTCATAGAAATAATCATTCCTTAACACAAAAAACTTCACAACATGCAATTTGACAAGAGTTAAGACAAACAACGTTCATTTAAATAGGTTGCATTGATTTCTGTGCTCTATAAGAGGGAAATAAAATCGTGTGACACAGTGATCAATTTCACCCTACTGATCAATTTCACCCGAATTTACGGTACTAGGACAACTCTTAAATGAATGCATATATTAAATTGCGACTCAAGCATTCACTAATTCTCGATTACTTTTTCAAATCGACGTAAGTAACTTTCATACGGTTTTGAGAAAATTAATTCAGAAGAATCACAACCTGTCTTCTAAAACTGTTTTAAAATGAATCACCTTTTTTACATTTTTTCGCAGTGTACACCACTTAAATTTTGCATACAATCAGCTCGCGTTCAAAAACTACGTAGTTTCTATTATTTCCCAAAAAAAATAATTACACAAAATGATAAGCCGTTTCATCAAGTTACTTTCGACGTTTTTCTACCAGTGTTAAATCGGCTCAAGTTGTGTTTTGTTTTGATTCGTGGTTAAGTCACTTTGTCTCTCCATACAGCGGGGCGGCGAAAGTAGTGGTTAGGTTGCGAAAGTTGAAAATCTTACTTTCGTCGTTTTGTAAATCCGGAAATTAAACATTCTAAAAGTGAAAAGTTGAGTTGGTACAGGGTGGAACGTGTAGAATTCCGCCTGCTTAACACGTAGGATCGATAAAGTAAGTTTGTATACTTTTTTGACTTGAGTCTGTATGAATAATTTTTCGAGAATTGTGTAAATTCACAAATTGTGTAAGATTTTATAAAATATGTTTTGAAGATATTTGTAAGAAATCTACTGTTCATGAGGCACTTCTGCGGAAACAATTGAGCATAGCATTGAAGAAACTCTTCTTAAAATCAATAGTTTTTATTTTTAATTTCTTAAATACATTTTTTTTATTTCTTGACATTGTTAATTATATTTTCATTTGTTAAAAAGCAAAGGCTTCTAAATATTTTGTAATGATTTTGCCTAACAACTCCTTAAGAAAACATTTTTTTAGTTGTTTTCACAAGAGTCTTCCAATAAGTGGAAGCAAATTCGTCAAATTCTTAGAATAAAATGCAATAAAAAACTTTTTATCAATTTTTTAGTGGAATCAGAGGAAATAATAAGATAATATGCCCAGACAACCAGAAATCGCATGAAAGTTCACGTTGAAACTCGTTTATTCATACTAATTATATCAAACCCGCAAAGCACCGTGGATAAACTCGTCAAATTGATGAGTTTCCTCGCATAAAACACTTTTTTTCTGAGTTCATTTGTACATTTTGTTTCGTCCCGTACACTCGTACAAAGTAAGTCGAATCAATTCGTAGCAGCTGTCAAATCAACATTTGTTATCATAAGTTAAGTCGCTTAAGATAACAGGTTAGTTCGGGAGAATATTTATACACTCGCATTGTATGTTATTAATCATCACATAATATATGCACGCATATCGCCTCCACTTTTGTACGTAGAAGGCCTTTTCGAGACATCTTATAAGTGAAATTTTGCACGTACAAAGCCTCCAGGTGATTTCGTTATGCGTACATTTTGGTTGTCTGGGTGTGTTTCGTTATACCATTTAGAAGTTCAATTCCTAAATAGTAACATGGAAAAATATTAATTTGTTTTATTAGTTAATTAAAAGTTCATGGAATTTGCAACGAATTTATAAGCATCCCTTACTCAATAGCCTTGTTTCTGTGATACTCGTGTTAGTTATTTACTTAAAGAAAATTACAACTGTTCTAGAATCTCCAACACTTCCCCTTCTTGGTTGAATTTCAGAAATGGTATTTAATGTGATCTAAAATTTATTAATGCTAAATCATCTCCAGCGAATCAAAAAAAAAAAAAAAACTATAGTCAGTCAGCGTGGAATATGTTCATACTAGGGAAAAAATAAATTCAATCTTTTTATCTCATGTTTGCTCTCTGAAAATGTTGTTCAGGATTCTGTAAGAGTTCCTCCCACGTGTAGAAATTTTTGAATATTCTGCCCAGCTGCACAGTGATGTCAAGGCGGGGAAAAGTTAAAAATAACTTTCACTAACAATTCTGAAAGTATTTTTGTATTTCTCTTCTAAATTCAAACCCAGAATTTTTGAAGTTCAAATAAAAACTGATTTTTTTACATTTCCTCAAAAAACGTTATCAAAATTCTTGTGTTTGTGCTCCCTAGTAAAATTTATGGGGAATTATAATAAACTTCGACTAAATTTTCAAATGTGAGCACACACTCGAATACATGCTCCGCTTAAACTATACATTTTTATACCAACCTTCAGAAAATCAAAGGTTCATCTTGAGTAAACTTGCACACCATAATTTTCAATTGGTTGAAGAATTTAGGTGCTACAAATCTGTATGGCCAAAATGTTTAAATGGATCCAATGAACATTCTTGTTTAAATCTTGAAAAAAAACCATTTACAAATCATTTGAAAAATTCTAATGCAAATAAGTTGAAGGTCTTTGTATCATGTTTTGTTGTTGCTTGGCTGATGCGTCATATAACTTGACAGATATGATGATCATGATGATGATGAGGTTATCATGGTCAAAGAAGAGTCTATCATACGATGAAGATAAATAGTTTCAGACGGCAATTATCTGGTCATTCATAGTAAGGGATCTTCATTTGGGCATGAACAATCCATTTTAAGACTTTCTATACCATTTGTATGGAGATAAATCACTGTGAGCTGTAATGAAAGGCCTGTTCAAGATTATCTGTCATAATGATCTATTGTACTCTGAGAACCCTGTTCAAGATGCTCTTAGACTTTCAAAAAGACTGTTTAATTCTTATCAAGTTAATTTGAATATTTTTTTTATTTCCAATAGAACCTCTAAATAAATACCACAAACTTGATTTTTGCACAAACCAGTTTTAATAGCTATTAAAAACCATTAGAGATTAAGCAAGTAACCATAATGTTAAAATTTGAAATAAATGTATGGGAATCATGCAAATTACTGAAAAGTATTTGAAAGCGATTCAGGAATTGTT
>NW_018736092.1:0-20000 GCF_002204515.2 Aedes aegypti
AATTCACACAACAAATGCGGTTCCGTGAGTTGTACAGAAATACACAAAAGTATTGTAAAAACTCCTTTTTTGAATAAATTTATTTTTTTTATTAAGAAAAAATAAAAGAGGATAAAAATGTTAAACAATAAAAAAAATTTTGTTATAGAATTCGCGAACAAAAATGTACTTGAGGTACATTGGTGAAATAGGATAGTTGGATCAAAAATAACAATTGGGTATTACCAGTCAACAACAAGCTCGTAAATGTTAGCACATAAAAGTAGAAAAGTGGAAGCGATATACGCACATGCGCCATAAGGCTTATGCAAAATGTATGTATTCACTCCACATTTGTAGTATATATCCTATTATATACGATCGTGTGTATACTGGGTAATATAGTTAATCGTGAATATCATATCAGCTTACAAGGGTCGATAAAGTACAGTATAACTAACGTTAGTAGAGATCTAGAGAGTAGATAAACATCTAAAAAAACATCATCAAATACGACACCGCACAACGACCGTTCTTCAAGGAACAAATGATGGGCACATATTATGCTCACAAAAAACTCATTATAACACTAGCAACTCGTGATTGGTGAAAGTAAACGTCGGCAGATTTGGTTCGTCAACTGCCAACCTTCTGCGTCAACCAACAACATTGCTGAATCAGCAGGGCTCATAAGTCACCAAGACTCGAACGTTGTTGGCTTTGGGAGGCCAATTAGTTTTCCAGTGGATTTCGCTTTCAAGGGGCGGCGCGCAAGTTATTTATTTTCCCATGCTTCATTGGAGCCTAGATTGCCAGTGAAGCCGAAAGCGCTGCCACCCTTCTCATTTGGTTATATGTCTGTCCCAAAGTTGGTACAGTGAGGCTTGTCACTTCACCCTAGGGGTGAAGGGGGTTTTCGATTCGTTCGCGTCATGGTTTAGGACGTTTCTTTGACACGAACAATTCGTGTGCACAAACTAATATATGAAACGTGCGCAGATACCGCATCAGACGATGGAACTTACCATAGCCCAAGTTCCAGTTCGTCCATCATTTTAAATTGTGCGGCGGGAAGGAGACTGATGTGGCTAAAATCTTTACTTCAAGAGTTGGGCCCCATACAACCGTGTTCGCAAGGGTCAGGTAAGGTGCCGATACCAATAGTGGATTACCTTAGCACAGTTATTCATAACAAATAGCGAAGAGTCTATAAATGAACTTTGGTTTTCATTGAATGGTTTTACCTCTATAATGTGTTGATAAGATTATAATTATAACAGTAAGAGTTCTAAAAATCAGACGTTAACTGGCAGAAATACAACATTTAAAATGGAATAGTTTTAGCAGTTGACCCAAATTTTCATCAGAAATATATTATTTTCATTGAAATAAAACATTTTTGAAAACTTGTTGGCATTGTTGTACATTACAATTATTCAATTAAATAGTTATACCAAAGCCAGAGAATAGAGTTTTTGTAAAATAAAATTCATAAATTCGATAACACAACATTCAAATGCCAAAATGTTATGTCATGTAAAGTACAGCATGACTACTAAAGAACCAATCAAAAGGAACTAGATTGAGAGCAACCGACGTTTTTTTTTTGTGGCAAATGATTATTTCAATAGCTTGCGGTGGTTACCACGATCTTCATTGTCGTTTGGAGAGGCGTAAGATCAATTATAGATACGGAAATTGGGCCAGACTTCTCAATCCGGACGATTGTTAATCCCACACGTCTGTGTACGGCAAACCAGATCGAAGAGGATTGCTAAAATAACACTTCTGTTTCTTCGATTTCTTTTATTTGCTGTTGATTCCCTGGAAACAAACATATCATTAGACTTCTACCCAGCAAAGAAATGTTTTCGACTCAAAATGATTCCGGTGAGCTCATATTGCCTTGCGGTTGTGGCGTCGCACTGAAATGGCTTGAGAAACTCGGTTGTTTGTCAATGATATCGCCATATTTTTGCATTTTGTCAACGATCTACCTACTGTTTAATGGCTTCAACTAAAACTATTATGCTTGGAAAAGATCCGGATGTTGCCACTCAGGCAGAAGAGCACGTAGTCATCGCCGCACGGAATCTGTTTCAGCGCTTCAGGGGTGTCTCATTCAAGCGCCGTTTCTATCGCTTCATCTTCAACTCACGCAGCAATTGTCTGCTGAGGTCACGCTGCCCACTGCTACTCAGAGCCTAGTGAGTGATTTACACGATAGATTTTCAGAAAATATCTTCTCCGTATAGCCATGTTCACTGAACAGATATTCATCGACAGTTTGAACAAGAATCCGCGAACTGCCATAAATCAGTCAAACACTTTGTCAACTGTATGTCAGAGCAGAGCAGAGCACAGAAAAACAGACGTAACATTGATGAAACTTCCATCGACCACTCGTTTAACGATCATTTCAAATTCGCTATCTTACAAACAGATACTTGCATCGTTTTCTTCGTGTTTGACGCTTCACATTATCGCCATCTGCAGGTATTGCTGCACAAAACAGTATTGCGTGATAACCAGATTGATTGTGGTGTATACTGGACAATAAATATAAAGAAATTTGTTCTAGGTGTTACGTCTGTTTGTCTTTGACCAAAGTATGGTGGAAAGAAATGTTGGAAATACTGAATTATTTGAGAAATCTACATTACTAAGTTTATTCTGTTAAACCAGCCGATTTCCCATAATCCGTTCATGTATAGTTTACATTTTAATGTTCAACGTCAGGTTGCAGAATAGCGATACACGAAACAAGTGTTTTCGTGTCCCAGCCTATGTCATTTGAAACGTCTGGCACATTAATTTAAATACAAATTAATTAATGCAAGACTTCTTAATTTCAACCAGTGAGCGGTCAATGAGATCAACTGTTTTTGGATTAAGTCGCGCAAAGGGTGTATTGCAGAAGGCGTTTAATTTTGCAACAGAGCCAGAGAGCAACTTCGGCGAAGCCATTAATTACAGTTCGGTTCTTGCGGCTGCTGTCAATCGCAATTGACCTGCAGCCAAGCTGTAGTCTAGGCAGCCACGGAATTATGGCGGTGCGGTGGCGTTGTGATTCACGTACCTCAGTGCAAATAAGCAGGGTCTCATTCAATCAAGATTTCAACTTGCACTGCTGTCGTCTTGAATTGGATCTACTGCAGATCGCACCAAGATTAGTGTCATTAGCACACTATCTGATTCGGCAGGGAATTAGTGTAATACACACATGTGACGGTGTCGCATAACAATAATTGATCGATAAATGTTTTTCTTTGGCTTTTCATGCATATTCTTAGTTTCATTCAAAAGAACTTTTGCAATAAAGAATTTGAATGAATTGTGAGTTGCCAAAACCTATTCGTATAAACATTTATCGATCAATTTATTGTATGCGACACCGTCACATGTGTGTATTACACTAATTCCCTGGCCGAATCAGATAGTGTGCTAATGAACACTAATCTTTGGTTGCGATCTGCAGTAGATCCAATCAAGACGACAGCAGTGCAAGTTGAAATCTTGATTGAATGAGACCCTGCTTATTTTGCACTGAGGTACGTGAATCACAACGCCACCGCACCGCCATAATTCCGTGGCTGCCTAGACTACAGCTTGGCTGCAGGGTCAATTGCGATTGACAGCAGCCGCAAGAACCGAACTGTAATTAATGGCTTCGCCGAAGTTTGCTCTCTGGCTCTGTTGCAAATTAACGCCTTCTGCAATACACCCTTTGCGCGACTTAAATCCAAAACAGTTTGATCTCATTTGACCGCTCACTGGTTGAAATTAAGAAGTCTTGCATTAATTAATTTGTATTTAAATTAATGTGCCAGACGTTTCAATGACATAGGCTGGGACACGGAAAGCACTTGTTTCGTGTATCGCTATTTCTGCAACCTGACTGTTGAACATTAAAATGTAAACTATACATGAACGGGATTATGGGAAATCGGCTGGTTTAACAGAATAAACTTAGTAATGTAGATTCTCTTAAATAATTCAGTATTTCCAACATTTCTTTCCACCATACTTTGGTCAAAGACAAACAGACGTAACACCTAGAACAAATTTCTTTATATTTATTGTCCAGTATACACCACAATCATCTGGTTATCACGCAATACTGTTTTGTGCAGCAATACCTGCAGATGGCGATAATGTGAAGCGTCAAACACGAAGAAAAACGATGCAAGTATCTGTTTGTAAGATAGGCGAATTTGAAATGATCGTTAAACGAGTGGTCGATGGAAGTTTCATCAATGTTACGTCTGTTTTTCTGTGCTTCTGCTCTGCTCTGACATACAGTTGACAAAGTGGTTTGACTGATTTATGGGCAGTTCGCGGATTTCTTGTTCAAACTGTCGATGAATATCTGTTCAGGTGAACATGGCTATACGGAGAAGATATTTTCTTGAAAATCTATCGTGTAAATCACTCACTAGGCTCTGAGTAGCAGTGGGCAGCGTGACCTCAGCAGACAATTTGCTGCGTGAGTTGAAGATGAAGCGATAGAAACGCCGCTTGAATGAGACACCCCTGTAAGCGCTGAAACAGATTCCTGTTGGGCGATGACTACGTGCTCTTCTGCCTGAGTGGCAACATCCGGATCTTTCCAAGCATAATAAGTTTAGTTGAAGCCATTGAACAGGTAGGTAGATCGTTGACAAATGCAAAAATATGGCGATATCATTGACAAACAACCGAGTTTCTCAAGCCATTTCAGTGCGACGCCACAACGCAAGGCATATGAGCTCACCGGAATCATTTTGAGTCGAAAACATTTCTTTGCTGGGTAGAAGTCTAATGATATGTTTGTTTTCCAGGAATCAACAGCAAATAAAAGAAATCGAAGAACAGAAGTGTTATTTTAGCAATCCTCTTCGATCTGTTTGCCGTACCACAGACTGTGGGATTAACAATCGTCCGGATTGAGAAGTCTGGCCAATGTTCCGTATCTATAATTTGATCTTACGCCTCTCCAAACGTACAATGAAGATCGTGGTAACCACCGCAAGCTATTGAAATAATCATTTTGCCACCAAAAAAAAACGTCGGGTTGCTCTCAATCTAGTTCCTTTTGATTGGTTCTTTAGTAGTCATGCTGTAGCTTTACATGACATAACATTTTGCATTTTGAATTGTTGTGTTATCGAATTTATGAGATTTTATTTTACAAAACTCTATTCTTCTGGCTTTGGTATAACTATTTAATTGAATAATTGTAATGTACAACAATGCCAACAAGTTTTTCAAAATGTTTATTTCAATGAAAATAATATATTTCTGATGAAAATTTGGGTCAACTGCTAAAACTATTCCATTTTTAAATGTTGTATTTCTGCCAGTTAACGTCTGATTTTTAGAACTCTTCACTGTAATTATAATCTTATCAACCTTATAGTAGAGGTTGAAACCATTCAATGAACACAAAGTTCATTTATAGGACTCTTCGCTATTTTGTTATGAATAACTGTGCTAAGGTAATCCCACTATTGGTATCGGCACCTTACCTGACCCTTGCGAACAGCGGTTGTATGGTGGCCCAACTTTTGAAGTTAAAAGATTTTAGCCACATCAGTCTCCTTCCCGCCGCACAATGTTAAAATGATGGACGAACTGGAACTTTGGGCTATGGTAAGTTCATCGTCTGATGCGGTATCTGCGCACGTTTCATATATTAGTTTGTGCACACGAATTTGTTCGTGTCAAAGAAACGTCCTAACCATGAGCGAACGAATCGAAAACCCCCTTCACCCCTAGGGTGAAGTGACAAGCCTTCACTGGTACCACTTTGGGACAGACATATAACCAAATGAGAGGGGGTGGCAGCGCTTTCGGCTTCACTGGCAATCTAGGCTCCAATGAAGCATGGGAAAATAAATAACTTGCGCGCGCCCCTTCGAAAGCGAAATCCACTGGAACTAATTGGCCTCCCAAAGCCAACAACGTTCGAGTCTTGGTGACTATGAGCCCCTGCTGATTCAGCAATGTTGTTGGTTGACGCAGAAGGTTGGCAGTTGACGAACCAAATCTGCCGACGTTTACTTTCACCAATCACGATGTTGCTAGGTGTATAATGAGTTTTTGTGAGCATAATATGTGGCCCATCATTTGTTCCTTGAAGAACGTCGTTGTGCGGTGTCGTATTTGATGATGTTTTTTAGATGTTTATCTACTCTCTAGATCTCTACTAACGTATGTTATACTGTTACTTTATCGACCCTTGTAAGCTGATATGATATTCACGATTAACTATTTACCCAGTATACACACGATCGTATATAATAGGATATAGTACTACAAATGTGGAGGTTGATATACATACATTTTGCATACAGCCTTATGGCGCATGTGCGTATATCGCTTCCACTTTTCTACTTTTATGTGCTAACATTTACGAGCTTGTGTTGACTGGGTAATACCCAATTTGTTATTTTTGATCCAACTATCTATTTCACCAACTGTACTCAAGTACATTTTGTTCGCGAATTCGTATAACAAAATTTTTTTTATTGTTTTAACATTTTTATCCTCTTTTATTTTTTCTTAATTAAAAAAAATAAATTTATTCAAAAAAGGAGTTTTTACAATACTTTTGTGTATTTTCTGTACAACTCACGGAACCGCATTTTTGTTGTGAATTTAATACCACCAGGATTTTTTATTACGAAAGGTTGATTGTAGGAAAACAAAATGTAGGGCATTTTTTGAATTACTCGTTGAATGATGCTTAGGCACTTCTCATTTAAGTAATTATTCAAATTTTCAAGCATTCTTGAGAACAAATGTTTCGAAAGTGATAAAAAAATCTCGAAATAAATAGACAACATGTCATGGCATTTTGATGTCTTCTAAAGGTTGGGCTGGGTATCAGAATGTTTAGCATATATGGGTTCCGATTCCTAGTAAAATAGCTGTAAATTATTTCTTCCCGACGGCTTATTTTGGCTCAGTATGAATCAAATCAATAAATCAATTCTCGCTGAACATTACTAAAGGTCCTATGTACAAATGAAAGATTCTCTTTTCTCTCGCTTTCTTTCGATATAACAGAGGAATACTAAAGTTCTTGGGAAGTTTTCCGTTATAGATCAAAAGGTAATTCCTTGATTAGCGTTTTATACAAAAAAGCATCAGAAGACTCAGTTATTGATTAAAGAGATAGTTAACAAAGAGAGCCTCTCAATGTTAGATATGTCCTTTTGAAACTCTGCGTACGAATTTCATGTTACAATTGAATTAATGATGCCACCAAAAAAATGAAAATTTGAACTGTCACAATAATTTGTCCACTAAGATGAGGCTTCTATATCAAAAGTTCTCAAAGCCAAAAGTTTGAGCGCTCTTCTAAATTCAAATGACCGTATAACGAGGTATATTTGATAATGTAGATATTTTTGATGGTACTGCACCTTCAAACTTATTAAATCAAAAAATATAATTTCTGTTGACCAGTTAATTAAACCGATTGCAAAAATTAAGAGTATTAGTATGACATTTTGTTTTAAGTTACATTACTTGCACATTTCAGAGCTATCCTCGTTGGAATCGAGATCATTTGAGGGCTCTACATTTGAAAAATAAAATAATAATTTTACCATTTTTTGAAACGGCGCCAAAAAATTTGGGGCTATTTGATGACGTTTTAAAGAGTTTCGTCGCTCATCCTTGGCAGCCTTGTTATAGTAGAACTTGTATTTCTTAAATCTCTTACACACTTGTAAAAAAAACTGCAGACTTCGATGCTTCAAGACAAAACCAGCCGAGAGATGAAAAGCTCGTTAATAAAGAAAATAAATACCGACTTCAATATACTGAAAACCTCAATTCACGAAGTCTTTTTTTTTTCTAGCAAATTCAATTTACTTAACTTTTTTTTTACCAAATTGCGTTAATTGTGTTTAGACATTTTATGGAAAATTATGTATTGGAATAATCTGACTTGTTTTAAACTTACGCTTTATAGCTTAGTTCAAATGCGTTTATTCTATGATTACTATAGCATATTATTGGTAATACCCGCCATAAATATTTATGGTAATGGTGGCATAGTGGACGATCGTCGATGCAGTACTCACTGTTAGTAATTCAATGAAGTATGTTTCATTAATATTTAAATTGAGTCATTAAAAAAAATATTTTCGGACGTACATACATCCAAGAACTCCCTGAAATATAGTACTTCACATTAATCAGCATAATTTGTTATATGTTGAAGAATTTTGAATATGATAAATTCTCGGAAATGTTTGAAGAATGTTACTGCAAATCTGGATGAATACAACGGAAGTTCTTGGTCATCCAAGGAGATCTAAAAGATCAATCATCATAACAACATTTTTTCATAAACGGTACACGTCTACTAGACTCAATGATATTAAGATCTATAAATTGTGGTGTTCATTTTTTTTTTTCGTTATTCAATATCATCCTAGAATATTTATCACGAGATCTACACCCGTGAGAAGTGACATAATGATAAATAGCCTACATTCAATGGAGTTCTATGAGGATCAATATCATCGGTACAATTATGAACAATATTCCGTTCACTTTTATGAATAGTTAGGGGCACAAATAAAATTAAAACTCAGTAAACTAATACGAAGGGTTAGAGGTGTATGGCATAATTCGAAACGATCAAAACACAAGTGCTTATACATGTGGATCTTCAAGGCCTGTAGTCCATGGAGTTCTTGTAGGATCAATAACATCGGTGCGAATCAAAACGATACTCCGTTTACTTATGTAAATGGCTTTGGGTCTGTGTCATAATCAAATCCTATCAAAAGATCGCTGGTTACTCTTAAAGATCCCTAGGATGGTGTCTTTGAAGGACCAGTTCATCCGTACAAATCAACATCGTTTAGTTATATGAAGGGTTAAGAGTCTATGCCATTATTAAAAACCATCAACATACATCTGCTTATGCTTGTAGATCTTTAGGCCCTTACTCCATTGAGTCCTCGGAGGACCAAGAACTTGGTACTTGTATACCCTTACAACGCCTTGTTAACTCATATGATGGGAAGGGATTGTGCAATAATAACATCTTATCCTTCTATGTGTACGCAA
This sequence comes from Aedes aegypti, assembly GCF_002204515.2. NCBI lineage: Eukaryota > Metazoa > Arthropoda > Insecta > Diptera > Culicidae > Aedes > Aedes aegypti. The sequence continues at coordinate 9,052 of NW_018736092.1, forward strand.
TTTCTAAATATCGCATATTTAGCTCTTATTGAAGTTAATAAAACGCAGCACAATGCGATGGCCAAATTCCGAACTAAATTGTAACTCATGTGGAAGTTCTTATCCTCCTGAGCAATTTTGCCGAACCACATCCTCTTATATGCTCACAATCGCGAGTTATCGTAATAATCAGCCCCTAACGGAAGTTCATATCCACGAACTTAATTGAACCCCATGTGGAAGTATCCTTATCATCCTGAGCAGCCTTTGCCGAAGACGACATCCTTCTGTGTACTCGCAATCTCGAGTTAATCGCATAATTAGCCCCAACCGGAAGTCCATACTGACGCAAGCACCACGTGGTGGTTGAATCCTGAACTAAGTTATATCCCATGTGTAAGTTCATATTCCTCCTGAGCAACTTTGCCAAAGACAGCATCCTTCTATGTGCTCCCAATCTCGAGTTATCGCATAATTAGTCCCTACCGGAAGTCCATATTGACTGCGTGGCGCCACGTGGTGGCCGAGTTATGAACTAAAATGTATCACATGTGGAAGTTCTTGGTCTCCGAGCAAGTTTGCTGAAGACATAATGGCCTGCATCTCAATCAATTTGGTTTGATGACTGCAGCTTTCTGGACCGAGTGTACTATAATTCCACGTGTCTAAAATGGTCCCCTTCGTAAGCCGATTCCCGGTGGTTGATCATTTTTCACGGTTTTCTTGACGAGTTTTCTAATATGTTGAAAATGTCAAACATCTGAATGCAGTAAAACAAGGACGACAATTTACCTCATTGGCTCATATACAAATATTTTCTAACAAATGGTGTTTTTGATTCTAAAAATCATCTCTGAAATTAAAAATCGGGGGATCCAATTTCGGGGTGCAAATTGATCACACGTCAATGCGATGATTGTTAGTTTGAAAAACAACTTCCACTAACTTACATGGGGCTCCCTGAATCTGAATATGCTTGCTAAATTTTTAACAACACACTATTTATGGAAATATGAAGATTTTGAATTTCAAGAATACCGCGGAAAACGCTTGAATATAGGCGATTTCCAGGGGCCTTCCTTAGCCGAGTGATTAGAGTCCGCGGCTACAAAGCAAAAGCCATGCTGAAGGTGTCAGGGTTTGATTCCCGGTTGGTCCAGGTTCTTTTCGTAATGGAAACTTCCTTGACTTCCCTGGGGCATAGAGTATCATCGTACCTGCCAAAGGATATACGAATGCTAAGAATGGCACCTTGGCAAAGAAAGCTCTCAGTTAATAACTGTGGAAGTGCACATAAGAAACACTAAGCTAAGAAGCAGGCTCTGTCCCAGTGAGGAACGTAATGCCAAGAAGAAAAAGAAGATAGGCAATTTCCAAAGGAATTTTCTACCATCGAAAACTTTCAGGGCTGATACCATGTTCAAAACCTTGCTTAGATTAGAAGTTTATTGATGTCTGTCGACACCACAATGGACAAGAGTATGGAATTTACCAATTATTTTCATAGAAATAAATATTCTACTGACACAAAAATCTTTTCAACATACAATTTGGCAAAAAATAAGTCAAAACAAATGTCATTTACCTCAGGTTAAATTGAAATTGATGCTCTATTGGTTAGAAATAGAATCGTGTCACTGGATAAACCAATTTCACCCGAATTTACGGTATACATTTCTGGGTCATAATGACCCCAGTATCTTATTAAGTTTTTTTGTGGCGCCATTGGTCTTTTGCTTCGTTTCCACAAAATATTTAAACCAGGAAAATTCAGAAAGATCGTTTAATAATAGCCGAGATATTGCAGGTTGAAATTTCGATTTTTGGGTCATTATGGCCCCGGTATCAAACTAAGGGTTAAATCAAGACTAACTCGACTCCGCGAAGGGATCGCGTATAAATAGCACCGCGCCACGTGTTCTAAAAGCAGGCGGAAGCTTCTAGAAGCACGTGAAATAGTTGTGGCAGGGTGGGTCGTGTTGGGGGCTGCACTCGGGTGTGTGCCACGAGTCGGGAATCGAAAGTGGCGTGTGTTTTGCGACGAATTGGAAACGGCGTGGATGATTTCAATCTCAATCTTTTACGGCTTTTACAAACCTGATAAATTGAAGACAAAACAAAACAACAAGAACTTTTTTGATTGAGATCCCTGGACATTACTGATCGAATACAAATGATTTGAAGCTAAGTGTGTTACTCTGGATGTTACGCTTATGAAGAACCATGGTAATGACTCCAGGAACCATTTGTCTATCTGATATTATATCGAAGCCTATTTATGAATAAAATAACAAAACATGAGCTATTACAAAAGACACGGGATATACACTGCCCACATTATTAGTCAATCTTTTCTACATGCAATTCAAATGGAAATGACCTATAATAGTGGGGTGACCCATGATAGTGCTACGACTGTACTACAATAAATTTCAATATTGGTAAGAGTGGTTATGTTACGACAAAAAAAAACTTTTTTATAATTTTTAAGGAATGTTTGTATCGGATATGTTCTGAACAATGATCGTAACAAAGGAAAATCTGATGCGTACTATTTGAGCACTCCCATGAATCACTATGACATAGGGGTTTTTTCTCGGTCGAATTGATTGAAAACTTTGCCATTTGAAGCACTTCAATACGACGCATATTGTGGCCAAATTATGAGCTCAGTAGCTTTCGAAAGCTACTGCCGAAGTGAACCAAAAGTGCCAAGAATAGGGTTCGGCTTCCTAAAATACAAAAGTCTCTAATCGACACTTTTTAAAATCTCATTGTAAATTATGTAGCAGGTAATTAAAATCACTTTTCTCTCTTCTTAATTTCAGGTAAGCTTCGAGTTTCATCATTTGAGGCATCGTAGAAAATTTGTCATACTTGTGCAGCATTTGTTTAACTGTAACTCGTATCGGTGAGTACAATCAACTAAGAGCAAACAATTGCCCAGCCTGCTACGGAGTCGATGGGTTAAGGGCTCTCTGCTGAATATTGTTTTACCTGTTGGTTTATTTTTTCGGCATACAAGAAACGTACTCTGCCATGTTTTATAAGTTCACAATATCTAGTACAAAACGTGATAACGTGCTCTTAATAGTTGTGTTGCATAGATTTTTATTTTTCATTTGCGTAATTAATGTTTGAACATTCGTTAACATTGGACACTAACTGTGCTATTATATGCACGATTGCAAGCAACCTCAATAGCTATATGAAAATTTCATTATTTATCGTGGGAATGCTCAGGATGCACATTTGTACACACGGTAAGAGTAAAATATTGTGGTATAGGAAATATTAAGATTTTTGCTGTTATGTATTATCAATCGAAACCCAAAAAATGGTTCATCATTCACGGATAATCGGTTTAAGTTTTGCAGTAACAAAGACATATTGCTTCGAAGTATCATTTTAACAATGCTCCTTATAACATAACAACCTGTAATACTTGTTCTCTTCAAATGATCATTTATAGCCACCAATCCATGTGGAAAGGAAACAAAAAAAAACGCTTACTCAATACCACAAGCATAAAAACGAAAGTGATTTTCTGCCTCATAAATCATTTATACATTTAGTTCACCTTTCCATACTTGTTCACATTTAATAGAGGAAAACATCAAAAGTATAGTGAAAGAGAGCTCGTGCTCATGGGAAAACCAATTCCTGTATGCCATTATGTTGTGCGTCTGGCGCAAGAGATCAAAACCGACCATCCAATAGCCGGCGGAGGTAACAGGTTGCAAAACGGCTCAATTATCGATCTTGACGGGATACCTTACGCTGCGTGGTTAAGCCCATTTCGGCGGCGCTTAAGTATGGCCAATTTGAAAGTAAAATGAGTGCGAAAACATACCGATCGGGAATGATTCGTTTGGAGCTGGATGTATGATTGTTTTTCTTGTTTGCTAGGTATATGTACCGCAAAGCCAATGAAATCGGCTTTTGAATCCCGGCCATTCATGGATCGATGATTGAAATGGACCAACCGCCATCGACTAGTGACCTGGGCTTTTCTTCTTAATGATTAAACATGGTTGCATAATGTATTGTTTTCTGTCCACCTTTTAAGAAGCTGAAAATTGTACACTTCGACAATAAATGATTTTTTTTTACAAACCCATGTTTTTTCTGAAGCTTTTCAAGAACCATCGATACTATGGACAAATGTTTGAATTACAATTAAAGAAATATCGACTTATGAAGAGCACGTTGTATAGAAATTTGAAGGGATCCATCGAATCCATCGAATTATAGAATATCGAATTATGGAGAGTTGACTTTAACTTTTTGCCCTGGGTGGTAAGTGGCCAATATGAAACATTTACGGGAACAGTTTTCCGTTTGAATGCTTCCGGATGCATCCGATTTCATCAATGTTCCAAAAAGCTACAGTCGACTCTCCACAATTCGATATTCTATAATTCGATGGATTTTCGGTCCCTTCAAACGTCTATACAATGTGCTCTTCCATAAGTCGATATTTCTTCAACTCGATTTCTCCACTAGTGGATGTCACGTGAGAGGAAAATTTCTCTCCATAACGCGATATCTATTCATTTCAAGGTGAATAAATACTTGCAAGTTGTAATGATAGTTGAAAAAATAAAAATTAAAAATATTGTTTGTCAGTTGAAATTGTATGATTTTCGATTATAAAAAAAAGTTTCCAATTAATAGTTTTCGACAATACTATCAACGAAATGTTATTGCTGAAATACAATTTTTTTTCTATAAATCGATAATTCTGTAAGTCGATGGTCCCTTCAACATCGAGTTTATGGAGAGTCAACTGTATAAGCTTTTGAATTTAGACAAAGTATTGCCTGTAATTTGCATAATTTAAGCAATTTCAAGAACTCCAATGCTTTCATACTGGTAGAAATACTTACTCCAGTATATAGGAAGGTTTTTTAAGGCTTTTATCAGAGAATCCCTACATTTTTTGGTATTTGCTGAAAATTTATTAAGCAAAAAATCTTGAAGAAAAAATGAAAGATCTTGTTGAAATTTTATAAACTGTTCTAGAATAAACCTCTGATTATTTTTATTCTGATTAAAAAATATGAATGAACTCCTAAAGAAATGTTCGAGTACCTAGGGCAAATGTATCACTATTTTACAACTTTTTGTTATATTATCCTAAGGAATTTAGTGTCGAATCTCTTTCAGCTTAGGTTATTGATTTTTTTTTATTAAACAAAGTTAAAAATTTCATAAAATTAGTTTGAATGCTCAGTTCGCGCTTGGATTTTGTGCTGTACAGACGTGCGAAAGATAGAGCGGAAAAAGGAATCAAATCGTGTGAGTCGGTTGTGAGTCGGTTCTCAGCAGAGCTGAATCTGCCCATAACTGCATATTTGTAACATTCGACAAAAGTAGGCATTGAGTAAATGGAATACTAAGTGTGCATTTTATAGCAGTATGGGAGGAAACTAAAATTTCTAAAAATTACCAGGAACTCAAAAATGCTTATTCGAGGCTGATATTTTGTACAACTCATATCGCATACTAGGTGAATTGTCAGAAAATAATTCTGATAGAAATTTCATTGCTATTACATTACGAGGCTCATTTTTGATTTCAATGTGACTGTTATGCGGTTATAATTACCAATGTGACAAAACAACTTGGTATTTTTTTCGAATTTTCTAGAACAATCTCACAGATTACAGTAAGTTGATCGAAAGTATTTATCATTTGATGACTCTACATGGTATTAACTCCATTTTGTCAAAATGTCGAATGTGACTGGTTTTGCAGTTATGGGCAGTGAAGCCACATGTGATAAAAGTACGATAGTGGGTACTAAAGAGAGAAAGATGGCGGATACAGAGTTAAGAGCTAACTCCCTGCGAATCAGGTTTGAGCGTGGTGTACCAAAACCAGCCGATAGTGAGATCTTCAAGTTTATGAAGTCGAAGATGAAGCTAAACAGTGACAAATTACTGTCGATGTACAAGGATAAAAACGAAACGTCGGTTATCATAAAGTTCAAGAAGGAGGAAGACATGCGTAACACGTTGAGCGATCTACCGGTAAAAAATGCTCTTCGAGTATAATAAATATGACAGTACTGACGTTAGGTTATCATCAGCGAACACCATAGTGCGATACATCAGACTTTTCAATCTGCCGCCGAAGATAGATGATAAGGAGATTTCGGTTGTAGCAGAAGTTCGGGAAGATTGTCCGGATGGTACGCGAGAAGTATGGGGAGGAAACGGGGTTTCCTATTTGGACTTCGGTCCGTGGAGTGTACTTGGAGTTGCGAGAAGGGGTAGAAATACCAGCCACGATTTACATCAGAAATATGCGTGCCCGAGTTTCGTATGAAGGTATTATTAACAAGTGTTACATGTGCGGTAGTAAGGAGCACTTGAAAGCGGAGTGTCCCGAAAAGAAATCGGTCAACGATCGTCTAAACAGTCTAAACATGGTAATACCGATAGCGAAGGGATGATCAAACTCGGTCAAAGTCTGCCGAAACGATTGAATACAGCTCAGCTGCAATCAGATCAAAGTGAACTCGGTGGTGGGGAGAAAGCAGAGGGGAAGGAGAACAGCAGTGTAGATGAAGGTCAAACAGCCACAGACAACGGTAATGAGAGTATTCCAGTAACAATGGGGCTAGCAGAGCGAGGCGTAGACATTGTCGAGTCGAACGTCGATATGGTAGTAGCAGAGAGCGATTTCACCAAGGTCACGGGCAAAAGAGGACGTAAGCAACAGCGGTCGGGTACAAATAAAGAGGGTACTTCGGATTCGGATGAATCTGCTTCGGGTAAAGTTCATCGAGAGCGATACACTAGGGAAAAAGTCAGGCACTTTAAGTGAGTCCCTTGATCGTATCACGCGTAGCAAGTCGAAACAGCGAAAAATTAGTGGTAGTGAGAAGCCTATTGCTGTGGTCGAAGATGTGTCTGCGGCATTAGATTGCTTAAACAATGATGTTGATAGTATTTAGGTATCAGAACGATGAAGTAGTTTTGGTTGATGATGAGCGCTTATGTCTGTATGAGTTGATTTTTTGGTTTCAGCTAGGGAAGAGTTTAGCGACTTCATTATGAATTATATAATTTAAAGATTTTAATTACAACAACGATTCAGATATTGTTTTCTTGCAAGAAGTATGTTACTCGAACTTTTCTTTTGTTCCATTTTTTATACCGTTTGTCGATTTGAATGAGGGGGAATCTGGGACTGCTATATTGGTGCGGAATTTATTTGATACTGGTCAACCTTTATTCAGCTTGAATGGAAGAATTATATCTATAGTGATTGAGAACATGAACTTTGTAAATGTGTACGCTTTTTCCGGGGCAAACCGTAGAAAAGAGAGAGATAATTTATTTCTGAATAATATTACAACACATTTGGCAAAGGCTAACGTTTCTGTGAACATTGTGGGAGGGAATTTTAATTGTATTATCAATAGTTCCGATTGCGTGGGTGATTTGAAAAATTACTGCACTGGTCTTCGACAGTTGGTAGAAGCTTTTTAAATGGAAAGATGTAGCCTAAGAGCTTAAACAGAATCAATTCACTTTCCATAGAATGAGTTCAGCTTCCCGACTGGACTGATTCTATGTTTCACGAAAGTTTTGCGATAACATCCTTGATTTTAAAACCGGAAGTACTTCCTTTTTCTGATCACTGTGGTATAATCATGAATATTAAAGTATAAAAAGAAATGATTGTCATTCGGGGAAGAGGATATTGGAAAAAAATCCCACTTTTCTGAAGGACGAACAAATCTTGGAACAACTTTCTGAAGCGTGCGATACGTGGAAGTTACGACAAGTTTATAATATCGATAAAAGTATATGGTGGAATGAAATTTTCAAAACTAAGTGCAAAAAATTTTACAAATCAAAAAACTGGGAGCTGATAACTAGAATAACGAATAAGAAACATTATTTTTATTGTAAAATTAGGGAATACATGGAAAAGAAAAATAAGGGTGAGGATACGTACATAGATATAAAAGTGATGAAATCCAGAAAATTGGAAATTGAGACAGAAAGGTTGAACCATTTTGGCAGCACTTATAGCGCTCAAAATACACTTCAAGGTGAAATCATGAATATCTTTCAATAGCCGCGCAGATTAAACGTCAAGAACAAGGCAGTATTTTAAAGTTGAAAGAAGATAACGTTGTAGTCATTCATTCAATAAGGCTTAGAAAAATGGTTTTTGAACATTTTTCAAATCAATTCAAGAAAGAAACAGTTTCGGATCTAGAAGAGAGAAATGACCCATTAAACTTCCTTACAAATTGCTTAGATGATGAAGATAGAGAACAGCTTGTAACCCCGATCACCATAGATGAATTGAAGAAAGTGTTAGAAACAGCTAAAAAGAAAAAAATCCCCAGGGCCTGATGGATTAACCTATGAGTTTTACTTGCAAAACTTCGTTATGTTATGAAAAATGATATTTTAGAAATTTTCAACGCTTATCTCTCTGGCGCCTTTTGCCTCCAAAAGGTTTCTCTGATGGAGTGATTACGCTGATACCGAAAGGAAAAAGTAATAGTTTGTCATTAGATGACTATCGACCAATTTCTATGCTTAATTGCGATTATAAATTATTCACAAAAGTTTTGGCAGAAAGGATTAAAAGCAAGCTACATAAATTAGATGGAATTGGTCAGAGAGCGTGCCTCCCCAAAAAATCGTGTATTGATAAGCTGAAGGATCTAAGAAGGATATTTTCAAAATCTTGCGAAACAAAAGATTCAAAGTGTGTTTAGTAAGCATAGATTTGAACAAAGCCTTTGATAGAGTAGACCATGGGTACTTATGGAAATTTGGTTTTCCTCCAATTTTGATCAATTGTGTTAAAAATCTCTATGATATTGCATACTCTCGTGTAATGGTGAATAGTTTTTAACGGATGCTTTCAGGATAACGAGGTCGGTGAGACAAGGTTGTCCTTTGAGCATGGTTTTATTTGTGCTTTACTTAGAGCCTCTAGTCAGGACAATTGCTGAAAATTTGCAGGGGTTTTAAGTATATGATAAATTCATAACAGTCATAGATTTTGCAGATGATTTTAATGTGATAGTGAGAAGTGAGCAAGAGTTTTGATTTACTTTTGAACATATTTGAGTGTTATTCAAAATATGCGAGAATAAAAATAAACTTTAATGAATCTTCATTTATGCGTATTTATAAAGCTCAGTTAGGACCACAAAAAGTCAAGGAAGTAGACAGTATCAAAATTTTAGGAATAAAGTTTTATAAAACTTGGAATCAGACAGTTGTAGCTAATTACGATTCTATGATAATCAATATTGAAAGTACAATGCAAGAACATAAAATTAGGAATTTAAATCTCTTTGAAAGATGCGTAGTACTAAAAACATTCATTTTGTCGAAGATTTGGAATGTTGCGCAAATTTTTCCACCTCTGAATCGACACATAGCAGAAATTAAGAAACATTGTGGAAATTTTATCTGGAACGGGTCGATTTTTTAGGGTAGAACGCAATCAATTATATCTAGATTATTAGAAAGGTGGATTGAAAAATGAAAGCACTTTTCATGAAAAATTTGCTTTACAATGAAGATGCTGAAGGTTGCTTTTTTGAAAAAAAATATTTACTTGATTTAAGTACATCGCAAAGGCTGACGAAGAACGCAAGAGAATGGACAGAAAGTGCAGTTTCCTTAAAAGCGAGAACAGATTTAAACTCAACAAAGCGTTTATATGATTATTTCGTTGACATGAACAACTGTATTCCGAAGATTGAAGACAAAGTTAACATTGATTGGGCAACTTTGTGGGAGAATATTAATTATAATTTTATTACGCTTAATGACCGATCAAAGATGTTTTGTTTTGTGAATAATTTGATCCCTACAGGAGAAAAACTTTCAGCCTACAATGTTCGAAGAAATGCAAGCTTGTGTGGAAAATGCGGGGCCCTAGATGACGTGTCCCACAGACTTAAAATGTGCCCAAATGCTAAAGAATTACGATGGAACAATCGAAAAGTTTTTGATAAGCATTTTGGAAGTTATTTAAACGTTTGTTGAAATGGAAACTTAGATCTGGCGTTATGTTTAAGCTTGTAGAGTTAAGCTACCATGTAATCCAATTGCGAACTGTACTAACAAAAAAAAATATCGTGAAAATAGGAAATGATTCATTGCGGGCAAAAACTGACAAGACATCTGCTTAATTTGTATACCCAAGTTTCAAAGCAAAGCCATGCTGAAGGGTGTCTGGGTTCGATTCCCGGTCGGTCCAGGATCTTTTCCGTAATGGAAATTTCTTGACTTCCCTGGGGCATAGAGTATCATCGTACCTGCCACACGATATACGAATGCGAAAATGGCAACTTTGGTAAAGAAAGCTCTCAGTTAATAACTGTGGAAGTGCTCCTAAGAACACTAATCTGAGAAGCAGGCTCTGTTTTAGTGAGGACATAAATGCCAAGAAGAAGAAGAAGTAGATCAATTCGACTCCGGATTACAGTAATAGTTGGAAATAAATCATGGAGGAATTTCTGAACGAATTTCTGAGAGAATTAATCGTTAAAGCAAATTCATTACGAATTCATGCAAAAATTGTTAGAGAAATGCTTCCATTATAACAGAAAAATATCTCGAGTAATCCTAGCAGAAATTTTTATGAGCAAGAATCAGGGTAAAACAACCGGTTTTGGCCAGCTTTAGAGAAAATATTAAAAAATACATGGAAAGCTACGCATGTTCTGTAAATACGCCAAATGAAAGCTTTCTATCCATATTATGTATGAAAAATATCGGAATTGAGCTGTAACCTTATTTTCGTACAGAAAATCTCGTAGGTCAATATAGGCAATCAGAACCATTTTCGACCACATTTTTTAACTTCGATTCCTAATTGGACAATCATATTGATTTCTTATGAGAGTGGCCAAGTAAGAAATACCCTGGCGAAGTTTGGTGCATGGAAGTTAAAATTACAAGGATAATGATGTT